>NW_026907045.1:0-277054 GCF_033978795.1 Nerophis ophidion | reverse complement strand
TGGAAACAGGGTTTGTATGTCCCTGGACCTTTATGCAATAAACAATGTATGATTCAAATACAATTGGGTACAATAAATGTAGTTAATATTTGTGGGGATGTTTTTTATTCTATTTGTTATCGCAGTCAATTTTTAAATGTTTTCTTTATATGACTTACATGTAGTTTCCAGCTTACTTCATCATGTAGACTAACTCAGCCTGGAGGATGTGTGTAATGTTGAGATGTATTGGAGATGACTTGGTTTGTTTGGATGTTGTCAACCTGTCAATTGTTCAATTTAAACTATTAATGTTGTCAGATCTCACGAGAGAAACAAGCAACCAGCTCTATTACTTCTTCTTCTTACTGGCAGTTTGCAGCCATGACTTGAAAGGTTCATACTGCTATACCTTCAAGGTACTCAAAGGGCTTTGACACTATTTCCACATTCACCCATTCACACACACATTCACACATTGATGGCGGGAGCTGCCATGCAAGGCAATAACCACGACTCATCAGGAGCAAGGGTGAAGTGTCTTGCCCAAGGACACAACGGACGTGACGAGGTTGGTAGAAGGTGGGGATCGAACCAGGAACCCTCAGGTTGCTGGCACGGCCACTCTCCCAACCGCGCCAATCCCTTTCGGTGTTTTGTGCAACTGACTCTGACTTTGTCTTATCTCTCTATTTTTGAGGTAAAACTCTGGAGCTTTTGAAGTGTATTTCTGGTCTTGTCATCCTCGTGCGGCCAGAAGGGCGACACGGCAGAGCGACTGGATCCAAACAGACGTCGGAGACGCTTTACTGAAACAAAAGTCGCTTAATTACCAGAGAGCGTGATTTACACAGGACTGCAGTTCCTGGGAGGAGGTCAGGTCAAATATGGAGGACTCCTCTCCTGGAGAAGCCAAAGCATTGTTTTCTATGTTCCTTCTTTCACTGTCTGGGTGTGCGCTAAAGCTAAACAACACCACCTGACCACAGAAGGAGATGTTGGTGTGTAAATATCAAACTTATATATTAATGACATATTTACATCTGGGCATTTGGACATTGCTTGTGGGGTTCCACAGGGAGCCGTTCTTGGTCCCAAGTTATTTAACTTATATATTAATGACATATTTACATCTGGGCATTTGGACATTGCTTGTGGGGTTCCACAGGGAGCCGTTCTTGGTCCCAAGTTATTTAACTTATATATTAATGACATATTTACATCTGGGCATTTGGACATTGCTTGTGGGGTTCCACAGGGAGCCGTTCTTGTTATTTAACTTATATATTAATGACATATTTACATCTGGGCATTTGGACATTGCTTGTGGGGTTCCACAGGGAGCCGTTCTTGGTCCCAAGTTATTTAACTTATATATTAATGACATATTTACATCTGGGCATTTGGACATTGCTTGTGGGGTTCCACAGGGAGCCGTTCTTGGTCCCAAGTTATTTAACTTATATATTAATGACATATTTACATCTGGGCATTTGGACATTGCTTGTGGGGTTCCACAGGGAGCCGTTCTTGGTCCCAAGTTATTTAACTTATATATTAATGACATATTTACATCTGGGCATTTGGACATTGCTTGTGGGGTTCCACAGGGAGCCATTCTTGGTCCCAAGTTATTTAACTTATATATTAATGACATATTTACATCTGGGCATTTGGACATTGCTTGTGGGGTTCCACAGGGAGCTGTTCTTGGTCCCAAGTTATTTAACTTATATATTAATGACATATTTACAGTATCAAATGTATTAAAATTAGTCATATTCTCAGACGACACTAATATTTTCTAATCTAACGATAATTATACAAATTTTGTACCCACCCTAAATAATGAACTTGCAAAATTAAAAACATGGTTAGATATAAACAAATGATCCCTTAATTTAAAGAAAACAAAAGTTATGTTATTCGGCTATTCCAATCCAGGACCAGCAATAAATATAGATGGCGTCATTCTAGAAACGGTGTCAGAAATTAAATTCTTAGGAGTCACTATTGATAATAAATGAAGCTGGAAACCACACATAAGAAGACATATACAAAGCAAAATCTCCAAAACCATCTCTATTATCAATAAATCCAAATTCTTCTTAAATGACACAGCTCTGCATTTATTATATTGTTCATTGGTCTTGCCATATCTAAATTACTGCATAGAAATCTAGGGCAACAACTACAAAACTTCACTACATCCCCTGGTTACACTCCAAAACAACTACAAAACTTCACTACATCCCCTGGTTACACTCCAAAACAACTACAAAACTTCACTACATCCCCTGGTTACACTCCAAAACAACTACAAAACTTCACTACATCCCCTGGTTACACTCCAAAACAACTACAAAACTTCACTACATCCCCTGGTTACACTCCAAAACAACTACAAAACTTCACTACATCCCCTGGTTACACTCCAAAACAACTACAAAACTTCACTACATCCCCTGGTTACACTCCAAAACAACTACAAAACTTCACTACATCCCCTGGTTACACTCCAAAACAACTACAAAACTTCACTACATCCCCTGGTTACACTCCAAAACAACTACAAAACTTCACTACATCCCCTGGTTACACTCCAAAACAACTACAAAACTTCACTACATCCCCTGGTTACACTCCAAAACAACTACAAAACTTCACTACATCCCCTGGTTACACTCCAAAACAACTACAAAACTTCACTACATCCCCTGGTTACACTCCAAAACAACTACAAAACTTCACTACATCCCCTGGTTACACTCCAAAACAACTACAAAACTTCACTACATCCCCTGGTTGCACTCCAAAACAACTACAAAACTTCACTACATCCCCTGGTTACACTCCAAAACAACTACAAAACTTCACTACATCCCCTGGTTACACTCCAAAACAACTACAAAACTTCACTACATCCCCTGGTTACACTCCAAAACAACTACAAAACTTCACTACATCCCCTGGTTACACTCCAAAAACCTGCAATAAGAATTCTACACAAGGTGGGATATTGTGACCACACAAATATTTTATTTTTACAATCTAAATTATTAAAACTGCCTGATCTAGTTGATTTTAATACAGCTCAATTACTATTTAAAACCAACAAAAAGGTTCTACTTGCCATTATTCAAATACATTTCAAACACAGAGAAGGAGTTGATAATCTAAGAGGGTGTAGTATCTTTACTATTCCAACAGTAAGAACTACCAGGGAAAGTTTGTGTGTGTCCGTGTGTGGAGTGAAACTTTGGAAGGGATTGGATGTGGAGCTCAAGCAATGTTCAAATGTCCATCAGTTCAAAACAAGATACAAAAAAATGGTATGTGCAATGTATATGAATGTGAACATGGAGGCCTAAGTGTTAAACTCCATCACTGGCTAATAAGGATTATTGTTCTTATTATTATTATTGTTGTTATTATCATCATCATCATCATCATCTTCATTATTTTATATGTATTATTGTCATCATTTATTGTCATTGCTATTGCTATTGTTCATATTGTTATTATTATTGTTATCATTATCGATATTATTATTGTTTAGTCATTGTTGATATTACCATTATTATTATTACTTCTATGACATCACCCAACTAGTTAAACTATATGAATTAGTATCAACGAGAGGAATACATTGAATTGTGTGTGTGTGTGTGTGTGTGTGTGTGTGTGTGTGTGTGTGTGTGTGAGTGTGTGTGTGTGTGTGTGTGTGTGTGTGTGTGTGTGTGTGTGTGTGTGTGTGTGTGTGTGTGTGTGTGTGTGTAAAAACAATGCTATATGCAATTTGAGTAATACTAATATTCTGCAAATGTAAAAACAAATATGAATTCTGACTAAAGAATTGGTGCCGATGGAAACTAAGAAAAGGGATTTGGGTACACTATCTGGAGTACAGGGCAGGCGAGTGGGGGATCTTATGTTGGTGGATAACTCCTCTGGCAGGGGGCTCCCCTCGTCTCTTTTAATGCACAGCATAGGACACATAATAAGTACACTATCTGGAGTACAGGGCAGGCAAGTGGGGGATCTTATGTTGGTGGATAACTCCTCTGGCAGGGGGCTCCCCTCCTCTCTTTTAATGCACAGCATAGGACACATAATAAGTACACTATCTGGAGTACAGGGCAGGCGAGTGGGGGATCTTATGTTGGTGGATAACTCCTCTGGCAGGGAGCTCCCCTCCTCTCTTTTAATGCACAGCATAGGACACATAATAAGTCCACTATCTGGAGTACAGGGCAGGCAAGTGGGGGATCTTATGTTGGTGGATAACTCCTCTGGCAGGGGGCTCCCCTCCTCTCTTTTAATGCACAGCATAGGACACATAATAAGTACACTATCTGGAGTACAGGGCAGGCGAGTGGGGGATCTTATGTTGGTGGATAACTCCTCTGGCAGGGAGCTCCCCTCCTCTCTTTTAATGCACAGCATAGGACACATAATAAGTACACTATCTGGAGTACAGGGCAGGCAAGTGGGGGATCTTATGTTGGTGGATAACTCCTCTGGCAGGGGGCTCCCCTCGTCTCTTTTAATGCACAGCATAGGACACATAATAAGTACACTATCTGGAGTACAGGGCAGGCGAGTGGGGGACCTTATGTTGGTGGATAACTCCTCTGGCAGGGGGCTCCCCTCGTCTCTTTTAATGCACAGCATAGGACACATAATAAGTACACTATCTGGAGTACAGGGCAGGCGAGTGGGGGATCTTATGTTGGTGGATAACTCCTCTGGCAGGGGGCTCCCCTCGTCTCTTTTAATGCACAGCATAGGACACATAATAAGTACACTATCTGGAGTACAGGGCAGGCGAGTGGGGGATCTTATGTTGGTGGATAACTCCTCTGGCAGGGGGCTCCCCTCCTCTCTTTTAATGCACAGCATAGGACACATAATAAGTACACTATCTGGAGTACAGGGCAGGCGAGTGGGGGATCTTATGTTGGTGGATAACTCCTCTGGCAGGGAGCTCCCCTCCTCTCTTTTAATGCACAGCATAGGACACATAATAAGTACACTATCTGGAGTACAGGGCAGGCAAGTGGGGGATCTTATGTTGGTGGATAACTCCTCTGGCAGGGGGCTCCCCTCCTCTCTTTTAATGCACAGCATAGGACACATAATAAGTACACTATCTGGAGTACAGGGCAGGCGAGTGGGGGATCTTATGTTGGTGGATAACTCCTCTGGCAGGGGGCTCCCCTCGTCTCTTTTAATGCACAGCATAGGACACATTATAAGTACACTATCTGGAGTACAGGGCAGGCCAGTGGGGGATCTTATGTTGGTGGATAACTCCTCTGGCAGGGGGCTCCCCTCGTCTCTTTTAATGCACAGCATAGGACACATAATAAGTACACTATCTGGAGTACAGGGCAGGCGAGTGGGGGATCTTATGTTGGTGGATAACTCCTCTGGCAGGGGGCTCCCCTCCTCTCTTTTAATGCACAGCATAGGACACATAATAAGTACACTATCTGGAGTACAGGGCAGGCAAGTGGGGGATCTTATGTTGGTGGATAACTCCTCTGGCAGGGGGCTCCCCTCCTCTCTTTTAATGCACAGCATAGGACACATTATAAGTACACTATCTGGAGTACAGGGCAGGCCAGTGGGGGATCTTATGTTGGTGGATAACTCCTCTGGCAGGGGGCTCCCCTCGTCTCTTTTAATGCACAGCATAGGACACATAATAAGTACACTATCTGGAGTACAGGGCAGGCGAGTGGGGGATCTTATGTTGGTGGATAACTCCTCTGGCAGGGGGCTCCCCTCCTCTCTTTTAATGCACAGCATAGGACACATAATAAGTACACTATCTGGAGTACAGGGCAGGCAAGTGGGGGATCTTATGTTGGTGGATAACTCCTCTGGCAGGGGGCTCCCCTCGTCTCTTTTAATGCACAGCATAGGACACATAATAAGTACACTATCTGGAGTACAGGGCAGGCGAGTGGGGGACCTTATGTTGGTGGATAACTCCTCTGGCAGGGGGCTCCCCTCGTCTCTTTTAATGCACAGCATAGGACACATAATAAGTACACTATCTGGAGTACAGGGCAGGCGAGTGGGGGATCTTATGTTGGTGGATAACTCCTCTGGCAGGGGGCTCCCCTCGTCTCTTTTAATGCACAGCATAGGACACATAATAAGTACACTATCTGGAGTACAGGGCAGGCGAGTGGGGGATCTTATGTTGGTGGATAACTCCTCTGGCAGGGGGCTCCCCTCCTCTCTTTTAATGCACAGCATAGGACACATAATATAAGTACACTATCTGGAGTACAGGGCAGGCGAGTGGGGGATCTTATGTTGGTGGATAACTCCTCTGGCAGGGAGCTCCCCTCCTCTCTTTTAATGCACAGCATAGGACACATAATAAGTACACTATCTGGAGTACAGGGCAGGCAAGTGGGGGATCTTATGTTGGTGGATAACTCCTCTGGCAGGGGGCTCCCCTCCTCTCTTTTAATGCACAGCATAGGACACATAATAAGTACACTATCTGGAGTACAGGGCAGGCGAGTGGGGGATCTTATGTTGGTGGATAACTCCTCTGGCAGGGGGCTCCCCTCGTCTCTTTTAATGCACAGCATAGGACACATTATAAGTACACTATCTGGAGTACAGGGCAGGCCAGTGGGGGATCTTATGTTGGTGGATAACTCCTCTGGCAGGGGGCTCCCCTCGTCTCTTTTAATGCACAGCATAGGACACATAATAAGTACACTATCTGGAGTACAGGGCAGGCGAGTGGGGGATCTTATGTTGGTGGATAACTCCTCTGGCAGGGGGCTCCCCTCCTCTCTTTTAATGCACAGCATAGGACACATAATAAGTACACTATCTGGAGTACAGGGCAGGCAAGTGGGGGATCTTATGTTGGTGGATAACTCCTCTGGCAGGGGGCTCCCCTCCTCTCTTTTAATGCACAGCATAGGACACATTATAAGTACACTATCTGGAGTACAGGGCAGGCCAGTGGGGGATCTTATGTTGGTGGATAACTCCTCTGGCAGGGGGCTCCCCTCGTCTCTTTTAATGCACAGCATAGGACACATAATAAGTACACTATCTGGAGTACAGGGCAGGCGAGTGGGGGATCTTATGTTGGTGGATAACTCCTCTGGCAGGGGGCTCCCCTCCTCTCTTTTAATGCACAGCATAGGACACATAATAAGTACACTATCTGGAGTACAGGGCAGGCAAGTGGGGGATCTTATGTTGGTGGATAACTCCTCTGGCAGGGGGCTCCCCTCGTCTCTTTTAATGCACAGCATAGGACACATAATAAGTACACTATCTGGAGTACAGGGCAGGCGAGTGGGGGATCTTATGTTGGTGGATAACTCCTCTGGCAGGGGGCTCCCCTCCTCTCTTTTAATGCACAGCATAGGACACATAATAAGTACACTATCTGGAGTACAGGGCAGGCAAGTGGGGGATCTTATGTTGGTGGATAACTCCTCTGGCAGGGGCTCCCCTCCTCTCTTTTAATGCACAGCATAGGACACATAATAAGTACACTATCTGGAGTACAGGGCAGGCGAGTGGGGGATCTTATGTTGGTGGATAACTCCTCTGGCAGGGGGCTCCCCTCCTCTCTTTTAATGCACAGTATAGGACACATAATAAGTACACTATCTGGAGTACAGGGCAGGCGAGTGGGGGATCTTATGTTGGTGGATAACTCCTCTGGCAGGGGGCTCCCCTCGTCTCTTTTAATGCACAGCATAGGACACATAATAAGTACACTATCTGGAGTACAGGGCAGGCGAGTGGGGGATCTTATGTTGGTGGATAACTCCTCTGGCAGGGGGCTCCCCTCGTCTCTTTTAATGCACAGCATAGGACACATAATAAGTACACTATCTGGAGTACAGGGCAGGCGAGTGGGGGATCTTATGTTGGTGGATAACTCCTCTGGCAGGGGGCTCCCCTCCTCTCTTTTAATGCACAGCATAGGACACATAATAAGTACACTATCTGGAGTACAGGGCAGGCAAGTGGGGGATCTTATGTTGGTGGATAACTCCTCTGGCAGGGGGCTCCCCTCGTCTCTTTTAATGCACAGCATAGGACACATAATAAGTACACTATCTGGAGTACAGGGCAGGCAAGTGGGGGATCTTATGTTGGTGGATAACTCCTCTGGCAGGGGGCTCCCCTCCTCTCTTTTAATGCACAGCATAGGACACATAATAAGTACACTATCTGGAGTACAGGGCAGGCAAGTGGGGGATCTTATGTTGGTGGATAACTCCTCTGGCAGGGGGCTCCCCTCGTCTCTTTTAATGCACAGCATAGGACACATAATAAGTACACTATCTGGAGTACAGGGCAGGCGAGTGGGGGATCTTATGTTGGTGGATAACTCCTCTGGCAGGGGGCTCCCCTCGTCTCTTTTAATGCACAGCATAGGACACATTATAAGTACACTATCTGGAGTACAGGGCAGGCGAGTGGGGGATCTTATGTTGGTGGATAACTCCTCTGGCAGGGGGCTCCCCTCGTCTCTTTTAATGCACAGCATAGGACACATAATAAGTACACTATCTGGAGTACAGGGCAGGCGAGTGGGGGATCTTATGTTGGTGGATAACTCCTCTGGCAGGGGGCTCCCCTCGTCTCTTTTAATGCACAGCATAGGACACATAATAAGTACACTATCTGGAGTACAGGGCAGGCGAGTGGGGGATCTTATGTTGGTGGATAACTCCTCTGGCAGGGGGCTCCCCTCCTCTCTTTTAATGCACAGCATAGGACACATAATAAGTACACTATCTGGAGTACAGGGCAGGCAAGTGGGGGATCTTATGTTGGTGGATAACTCCTCTGGCAGGGAGCTCCCCTCGTCTCTTTTAATGCACAGCATAGGACACATAATAAGTACACTATCTGGAGTACAGGGCAGGCAAGTGGGGGATCTTATGTTGGTGGATAACTCCTCTGGCAGGGGGCTCCCCTCCTCTCTTTTAATGCACAGCATAGGACACATAATAAGTACACTATCTGGAGTACAGGGCAGGCAAGTGGGGGATCTTATGTTGGTGGATAACTCCTCTGGCAGGGGGCTCCCCTCCTCTCTTTTAATGCACAGCATAGGACACATAATAAGTACACTATCTGGAGTACAGGGCAGGCAAGTGGGGGATCTTATGTTGGTGGATAACTCCTCTGGCAGGGGGCTCCCCTCCTCTCTTTTAATGCACAGCATAGGACACATAATAAGTACACTATCTGGAGTACAGGGCAGGCAAGTGGGGGATCTTATGTTGGTGGATAACTCCTCTGGCAGGGGGCTCCCCTTGTCTCTTTTAATGCACAGCATAGGACACATTATAAGTACACTATCTGGAGTACAGGGCAGGCGAGTGGGGGATCTTATGTTGGTGGATAACTCCTCTGGCAGGGGGCTCCCCTCCTCTCTTTTAATGCACAGCATAGGACACATAATAAGTACACTATCTGGAGTACAGGGCAGGCGAGTGGGGGATCTTATGTTGGTGGATAACTCCTCTGGCAGGGGGCTCCCCTCGTCTCTTTTAATGCACAGCATAGGACACATTATAAGTACACTATCTGGAGTACAGGGCAGGCCAGTGGGGGATCTTATGTTGGTGGATAACTCCTCTGGCAGGGGGCTCCCCTCGTCTCTTTTAATGCACAGCATAGGACACATAATAAGTACACTATCTGGAGTACAGGGCAGGCGAGTGGGGGATCTTATGTTGGTGGATAACTCCTCTGGCAGGGGGCTCCCCTCCTCTCTTTTAATGCACAGCATAGGACACATAATAAGTACACTATCTGGAGTACAGGGCAGGCAAGTGGGGGATCTTATGTTGGTGGATAACTCCTCTGGCAGGGGGCTCCCCTCCTCTCTTTTAATGCACAGCATAGGACACATTATAAGTACACTATCTGGAGTACAGGGCAGGCCAGTGGGGGATCTTATGTTGGTGGATAACTCCTCTGGCAGGGGGCTCCCCTCGTCTCTTTTAATGCACAGCATAGGACACATAATAAGTACACTATCTGGAGTACAGGGCAGGCGAGTGGGGGATCTTATGTTGGTGGATAACTCCTCTGGCAGGGGGCTCCCCTCCTCTCTTTTAATGCACAGCATAGGACACATAATAAGTACACTATCTGGAGTACAGGGCAGGCAAGTGGGGGATCTTATGTTGGTGGATAACTCCTCTGGCAGGGGGCTCCCCTCGTCTCTTTTAATGCACAGCATAGGACACATAATAAGTACACTATCTGGAGTACAGGGCAGGCGAGTGGGGGACCTTATGTTGGTGGATAACTCCTCTGGCAGGGGGCTCCCCTCGTCTCTTTTAATGCACAGCATAGGACACATAATAAGTACACTATCTGGAGTACAGGGCAGGCGAGTGGGGGATCTTATGTTGGTGGATAACTCCTCTGGCAGGGGGCTCCCCTCGTCTCTTTTAATGCACAGCATAGGACACATAATAAGTACACTATCTGGAGTACAGGGCAGGCGAGTGGGGGATCTTATGTTGGTGGATAACTCCTCTGGCAGGGGGCTCCCCTCCTCTCTTTTAATGCACAGCATAGGACACATAATAAGTACACTATCTGGAGTACAGGGCAGGCGAGTGGGGGATCTTATGTTGGTGGATAACTCCTCTGGCAGGGAGCTCCCCTCCTCTCTTTTAATGCACAGCATAGGACACATAATAAGTACACTATCTGGAGTACAGGGCAGGCAAGTGGGGGATCTTATGTTGGTGGATAACTCCTCTGGCAGGGGGCTCCCCTCCTCTCTTTTAATGCACAGCATAGGACACATAATAAGTACACTATCTGGAGTACAGGGCAGGCGAGTGGGGGATCTTATGTTGGTGGATAACTCCTCTGGCAGGGGGCTCCCCTCGTCTCTTTTAATGCACAGCATAGGACACATTATAAGTACACTATCTGGAGTACAGGGCAGGCCAGTGGGGGATCTTATGTTGGTGGATAACTCCTCTGGCAGGGGGCTCCCCTCGTCTCTTTTAATGCACAGCATAGGACACATAATAAGTACACTATCTGGAGTACAGGGCAGGCGAGTGGGGGATCTTATGTTGGTGGATAACTCCTCTGGCAGGGGGCTCCCCTCCTCTCTTTTAATGCACAGCATAGGACACATAATAAGTACACTATCTGGAGTACAGGGCAGGCAAGTGGGGGATCTTATGTTGGTGGATAACTCCTCTGGCAGGGGGCTCCCCTCCTCTCTTTTAATGCACAGCATAGGACACATTATAAGTACACTATCTGGAGTACAGGGCAGGCCAGTGGGGGATCTTATGTTGGTGGATAACTCCTCTGGCAGGGGGCTCCCCTCGTCTCTTTTAATGCACAGCATAGGACACATAATAAGTACACTATCTGGAGTACAGGGCAGGCGAGTGGGGGATCTTATGTTGGTGGATAACTCCTCTGGCAGGGGGCTCCCCTCCTCTCTTTTAATGCACAGCATAGGACACATAATAAGTACACTATCTGGAGTACAGGGCAGGCAAGTGGGGGATCTTATGTTGGTGGATAACTCCTCTGGCAGGGGGCTCCCCTCGTCTCTTTTAATGCACAGCATAGGACACATAATAAGTACACTATCTGGAGTACAGGGCAGGCGAGTGGGGGATCTTATGTTGGTGGATAACTCCTCTGGCAGGGGGCTCCCCTCCTCTCTTTTAATGCACAGCATAGGACACATAATAAGTACACTATCTGGAGTACAGGGCAGGCAAGTGGGGGATCTTATGTTGGTGGATAACTCCTCTGGCAGGGGGCTCCCCTCCTCTCTTTTAATGCACAGCATAGGACACATAATAAGTACACTATCTGGAGTACAGGGCAGGCGAGTGGGGGATCTTATGTTGGTGGATAACTCCTCTGGCAGGGGGCTCCCCTCCTCTCTTTTAATGCACAGTATAGGACACATAATAAGTACACTATCTGGAGTACAGGGCAGGCGAGTGGGGGATCTTATGTTGGTGGATAACTCCTCTGGCAGGGGGCTCCCCTCGTCTCTTTTAATGCACAGCATAGGACACATAATAAGTACACTATCTGGAGTACAGGGCAGGCGAGTGGGGGATCTTATGTTGGTGGATAACTCCTCTGGCAGGGGGCTCCCCTCGTCTCTTTTAATGCACAGCATAGGACACATAATAAGTACACTATCTGGAGTACAGGGCAGGCGAGTGGGGGATCTTATGTTGGTGGATAACTCCTCTGGCAGGGGGCTCCCCTCCTCTCTTTTAATGCACAGCATAGGACACATAATAAGTACACTATCTGGAGTACAGGGCAGGCAAGTGGGGGATCTTATGTTGGTGGATAACTCCTCTGGCAGGGGGCTCCCCTCGTCTCTTTTAATGCACAGCATAGGACACATAATAAGTACACTATCTGGAGTACAGGGCAGGCAAGTGGGGGATCTTATGTTGGTGGATAACTCCTCTGGCAGGGGGCTCCCCTCCTCTCTTTTAATGCACAGCATAGGACACATAATAAGTACACTATCTGGAGTACAGGGCAGGCAAGTGGGGGATCTTATGTTGGTGGATAACTCCTCTGGCAGGGGGCTCCCCTCGTCTCTTTTAATGCACAGCATAGGACACATAATAAGTACACTATCTGGAGTACAGGGCAGGCGAGTGGGGGATCTTATGTTGGTGGATAACTCCTCTGGCAGGGGGCTCCCCTCGTCTCTTTTAATGCACAGCATAGGACACATTATAAGTACACTATCTGGAGTACAGGGCAGGCGAGTGGGGGATCTTATGTTGGTGGATAACTCCTCTGGCAGGGGGCTCCCCTCGTCTCTTTTAATGCACAGCATAGGACACATAATAAGTACACTATCTGGAGTACAGGGCAGGCGAGTGGGGGATCTTATGTTGGTGGATAACTCCTCTGGCAGGGGGCTCCCCTCGTCTCTTTTAATGCACAGCATAGGACACATAATAAGTACACTATCTGGAGTACAGGGCAGGCGAGTGGGGGATCTTATGTTGGTGGATAACTCCTCTGGCAGGGGGCTCCCCTCCTCTCTTTTAATGCACAGCATAGGACACATAATAAGTACACTATCTGGAGTACAGGGCAGGCAAGTGGGGGATCTTATGTTGGTGGATAACTCCTCTGGCAGGGAGCTCCCCTCGTCTCTTTTAATGCACAGCATAGGACACATAATAAGTACACTATCTGGAGTACAGGGCAGGCAAGTGGGGGATCTTATGTTGGTGGATAACTCCTCTGGCAGGGGGCTCCCCTCCTCTCTTTTAATGCACAGCATAGGACACATAATAAGTACACTATCTGGAGTACAGGGCAGGCAAGTGGGGGATCTTATGTTGGTGGATAACTCCTCTGGCAGGGGGCTCCCCTCCTCTCTTTTAATGCACAGCATAGGACACATAATAAGTACACTATCTGGAGTACAGGGCAGGCAAGTGGGGGATCTTATGTTGGTGGATAACTCCTCTGGCAGGGGGCTCCCCTCCTCTCTTTTAATGCACAGCATAGGACACATAATAAGTACACTATCTGGAGTACAGGGCAGGCAAGTGGGGGATCTTATGTTGGTGGATAACTCCTCTGGCAGGGGGCTCCCCTTGTCTCTTTTAATGCACAGCATAGGACACATTATAAGTACACTATCTGGAGTACAGGGCAGGCGAGTGGGGGATCTTATGTTGGTGGATAACTCCTCTGGCAGGGGGCTCCCCTCCTCTCTTTTAATGCACAGCATAGGACACATAATAAGTACACTATCTGGAGTACAGGGCAGGCAAGTGGGGGATCTTATGTTGGTGGATAACTCCTCTGGCAGGGGGCTCCCCTCGTCTCTTTTAATGCACAGCATAGGACACATAATAAGGGTGGTCCTCAGGTCCTGTTGATCAGGGGAAGTAGCTCCACAGCCACAGATCCACTATTAACCACTAATATCACAGTCAAAATGAAAGCTTGTTCCCATAGGCACCATAAACTGTTAATAATGTTTAGACAAAAGTGTATATTATATATACTATTATATGTATAGTATTTATATAAGTGTGTGTGTGTGTGTGTGTGTGTGCGTGTGTGTGTGTGTGTGTGATGGATATGTATGTATTTTGGGTATATGCATGTGTATGTATGTGATTGTGTGTGTATGTGTATATGTATATAGATAGATTGTATATATATATATATATATACATATATATATGGATATATATATGTATATATATATATAAATTGTATATATGTGTGTGTGTATATGTGTGTGTATCTATGTAAGTGTGTGTGAATTTAAATGTATTTTATATAGACAATATATAGCAGCAACCACTGAATTGAATTATATTATATATATTATTGTATTATATATTGTATATATATATATATTGTATATGTATAGGGGTGGGACCTAATAAGTTTACTTCTTCCCACTCCCTTTTGAGCCAATCTTGACATCTACAAAAGATTAGTCACATGTAATGTTTTCAATGTAGGTGTACAAATAACGTATCTATATATTTCTTTTGTATTTTATGTCATTCTCTTGTTTTGTTTGCATGGCTCAAAATAAACCCATTCATTCATTCATTCATTCATTCATTCATTCATGTTTAGTGTATTTATAGTAAATATATGTTTAGTTTATTAAAATTAAATACATGTTTTTGTATTAATATTAAATACATGTTTAGTGTATGAATATTAAATACATGTTTAGTGTATAAATATTAAATACATGTTTAGTGTATAAATATTAAATACATGTTTAGTGTATAAATATTAAATACATGTTTAGTGTATGAATATTAAATATATGTTTAGTGTATGAATATTAAATAGATGTTTAGTGTATAAATATTAAATATATGTTTAGTGTACAAATAGTAAAAATATGTTTAGTGTATTGATATTAAAAACTATGTTTAGTGTATGAATGACCAGACTTATGGAGCGGGAACGTGCGCCCTCCAGTGGACTTCTGCCGCAACTGCACACAAATAAATTAATTATTTCTGAGTGTGCCTTATTTAGAGAATATTAAATATATGTTTACAGTATGAATATTAAATATATGATTATTATATGAATATTAAATGTGTTTAGTATATGATTATTAAATACATGTTTAGTGTATAAATATTAAATACAAGTTTAGTGTATTAATATTAAATACATGTTTACTGTATAAATATTAAAGACATGTTTAGTGTATAGATATTAAATACATGTTTAGTGTATGAATATTAAATACATGTTTAGTTTATTAAAATTAAATAAATGTTTTTGTATTAATATTAAATACATGTTTGCTGTATAAATATTAAATACATGTTTGGTGTATTAATATTAAATATATTAAATATGGGTTTGGTTTATTAAAATTAAATACATGTTTTTTAATGTATTTAATGTACACATGTTTAGTGTACAAATAGTAAAAATATGTTTAGTGTATTAATATTAAAAACTATGTTTAGTGTATGAATGACCAGACTTATTAAGAGGGAATGTGCGCCATCCAGTGGACTTTTGCCGCAACTGCACACAAATAAATTAATTATTTCCGAGTGTGCCTTATTTAGAGAATAATAAATACATGTTTACTGTATGAATATTAAATATATGATTATTATATGAATATTAAATGTGTTTAGTATATGATTATCAAATACATGTTCAGTGTATGAATATTAAATACATGTTTAGTGTACAAATATTTCAGTGTGTAAATATTAAATACATGTTTAGTGTATAAATATTAAATACAAGTTTAGTGTATGAATATTAAATACATGTTTAGTGTATGAATATTAAATACATGTTTAGTGTATTAATATTAAATACATGTTTAGTGTATAAATATTAAATACAAGTTTAGTGTATGAATAATAAATACATGTTTAGTGTATGAATATTAAATACATGTTTAGTGTATAAATAATAAATACAAGTTTAGTGTATAAATAATAAATACATATTTAGTGTATGAATATTAAATGCATGTTTAGTGTATGAATATTAAATACATGTTGGGTGTATGAATATTAAATACATGTTTAGTGTATAAATAATAAATACAAGTTTAGTGTATAAATATTAAATGCATGTTTAGTGTATGAATATTAAATACATTGTAACTCCCTCCACATAGCACTGACACAATGGCTTTCTTGAACTGATTTATTGAAGGCTTTCTTTCCCTTCAATTCACCGTGAAAACTGTTAATAAAATAAAGCACGTTACAAATGTAAAAATAACATGCACAGCATGTGGCTCAAACATTTACCGAAGTAAAATACAAACACAAATGACAAATACCTCGTTGGCCTGCATGCTTCTTTTAGGAGGAAATTGTGATCTTCTGGCTCTTGTGGCCCAAACGCTGAAAGTCCTTGTGACACTTTTTAGTCCTTGTAACCATCAGTCGCTCTCTTTATCCCTTCTCATTGCATCAAACAGATTTTCCTCATACCCGGAAGTAGCTTCTTTATATCCGTTCACAGACCAATCGAGACACTTCAAAACAAACACATGCCCACAAACCCAACAAAAAGGCATGAAATTACATTTTTAACCATAGTAACTTAAATAAAGCCTTCTTATGAGCTTTTATACATTTTGATTTAAATTCCCTTTTGTGAACTTAACTTATTCTGTTTTTAGAGAAATAAAACAAATTATAATTATTAGTCGCAACAGTTACATAAATGTTTAGTGTATTAATATTAAATAAATGTTTACTGTATAAATATTAAAGACATGTTTAGTGTATAAATATTAAATACATGTTTCGTGTATGAATATTAAATACATGTTTTGTGTATGAATAATAACTACATGTTTAGTGTATGAATATAAAATACATGTTTAGTGTATAAATATTAAATACAAGTTTAGTGTATGAATATTAAATACATGTTTAGTGTATAAATAATAAATACAAGTTTAGTGTATAAATAATAAATACATATTTAGTGTATGACTATTAAATGCATGTTTAGTGTATTAATATTAAATACATGTTTAGTGTATTAATATTAAATAAATGTTTACTATATAAATATTAAAGACATGTTTAGTGTATTAATATTAAATATATGTTTAGTGTATTAAAATTAAATACGTGTTTTTGTATTAATATTAAATACATGTTTTTTGTATTAATATTAAATACATGTTTTTTGTATTAATATTAAACATATGGTTAGTGTATAAATATTAAATATATGTTTAGTGTACAAATAGTAAAAATGTGTTTAGTGTATTAATATTAAAAACTATGTTTAGTGTATGAATGACCAGACTTATGAAGAGGGAACGTGCGCCCTCCAGTGGACTTCTGCCGCAACTGCACACAAATAAATTAATTATTTCCGAGTGTGCCTTATTTAGAGGATAATAAATACATGTTTACTGTATGAATATTAAATATATGATTAGTATATAATTAAATATATGTTTAATATATGATTATTGAATACATGTTCAGTGTAGGAATATTAAATACATGTTTAGTGAATTAATATTAAATAAATGTTTACTGTATAAATATTAAAGACATGTTTAGTGTATAAATATTAAATACATGTTTAGTGTATTAATATTAAATATGTGTTTGGTTTATTAAAATTAAATACATGTTTTTTGTATTAATATTAAATACATGTTTAGTGTATAAATAATAAATACATGTTTAATGTATTAATATTAAATGCATGTTTTTTGTATAAATATTAAATACATTTTTAGTGTATAAATATTAAATATATGTTTAGTGTATTAATATTAAATATGTGTTTGGTTTATTAAAATTAAATACATGTTTTTGTATTAATATTAAATACATGTTTTTGTATAAATATTAAATACATGTTTTTGTATAAATATTAAATATATGTTTAATGTATGAATATTAAATACATGATTAGTATATAATTAAATATACATTTAATATATGATTATTAAATACATGTTTAGTGTATTAATATTAAATACATGTTTAGTGTATAAATGTTAAATACATGTTTAGTGTATAAATATTAAATACATGTTTAGTGTATTAATATTAAATATATGTTTAGTTTATTAAAATTAAATACATGTTTTTATATTAATATTAAATATATGTTTAGTGTGTTAATATTAAATACATGTTTAGTGTATGAATATTTAATACATGTTTAGTGTATTAATATTAAATATATGTTTAGTTTATTAAAATTAAATACATGTTTTTGTATTAATATTAAATACATGTTTTTGTATTTATATTAAATACATGTTTAGTGTATTAATATTAAATACATGTTTAGTGTATTAATATTAAATACATGTTTAGTGTATAAATGTTAAATACATGTTTAGTGTATAAATATTAAATATATGTTTGGTTTATTAAAATTAAATACATGTTTTTGTATTAATATTAAATACATGTTTAGTGTATAAATATTAAATACATGTTTAGTGTATTAATATTAAATACATGTTTAGTGTATAAATATAAGTGTATGAGAAACCAAACTTATGTAAAAAAAATAAAAGAAACAAAAAAAAAGGAAAAAGAGAGAGAGAGAGAGAGAGACGGAGAGGACCGGACTTATTAAGAGGGAACGTGCGCCCTCCTGTGGACTTCTGCCGCAACTGCACACATAAAGAAATTCATTATTTCCAAGTGTGCCTTTTTAGAGGATAATAAATACATGTTTACTGTATGAATATTAAATATATGATTAGTATATAATTACATATATGTTTGGTATATTATTATTAAATACATGTTCAGTGTATTAATATTAAATACATGTTTAGTGTATGAATATTAAATACATGATTAGTGTATGAATATTAAATACATGTTTAGTGTATAAATATTAAATACATGTTTAGTGTATGAATATTAAATACATGTTTAGTGTATTCATATTAAATATATGTTTGGTTTATTAAAATTAAATACATGTTTTTGTATTAATATTAAATACATGTTTAGTGTATTCATATTAAATAAATTTTTTGTGTATGAATGTTAAATACATGTTTAGTGTATAAATATTAAATATATGTTTAGTTTATTAAAATTAAATACATGTTTTTGTATTAATATTAAATACATGTTTGGTGTATTAATATTAAAAACATGTTTAGTGTATAAATGTTAAATACATGTTTAGTGTATTAATATTAAATATATGTTTAGTTTATTAAAATTAAATACATGTTTTTGTATTAATATTAAATACATGTTTAGTGTATTAATATTAAATACATGTTTTTGTATTAATATTAAATACATGTTTAGTGTATAAATATTAAATACATGTTTAGTGTATTAATATTAAATACATGTTTAGTGTATGAATATTAAATACATGTTTAGTGTATAAATATTAAATACATGTTTAGTGTATTAATATTAAATACATGTTTAGTGTATTAATATTAAATACACTTTTAGTGTATGAATATTAAATACACGTTTAGTGTAAAAATATTAAATATATGTTTAGTTTATTAAAATTAAATACATGTTTTTGTATTAATATTAAATACATATTAAGTGTAAGAATAATAACTACATGTTTATTGAATGAATATTAAATACATGTTTAGTGTATAAATATTTAATACATGTTTAGTGTAATAAAATTAAATATATGTTTAGTTTATTAAAATTAAATACATATTTTTGTATTAATATTAAATACATGTTTAGTGTATAAATATTAAATACATCTTTACTCTATAAATATTAAAAACATGTTTAGTGTATTAATATTAAATATATGTTTAGTTTATTAAACTTAAATACATGTTTTTGTATTAATATTAAATACATGTTTAGTGTATGAATATTAAATACACGTTTAGTGTATGAATATTAAATACATGTTTAGTTTATGAATATTAAATACATGTTTAGTGGATATATAATAAATACATATTTAGTGTATTAATATTAAATACATGTTTAGTGTATAAATATTAAATACATGTTTAGTGTATTAATATTAAATACATGTTTAGTGTATAAATAATAACTACATGTTTAGTGTATGAATATTAAATACATGTTTAGTGTAAAAATGTTAAATACATGTTTAGTTTATGAATATTAAATACATGTTTAGTGTATTAATATTAAATATATATTTAGTTTATTAAAATTAAATACATGTTTTTGGATTAATATTAAATACATGTTTAGTGTATTAAAATTAAATACATGTTTACTGTATTAATATTAAATACATGTTTGGTGTATAAATAATAACTACATGTTTAGTGTATGAATATTAAATACATGTTTAGTGTATAAATATTAAATACATGTTTAGTGTATTAATATTAAATATAGGTTTAGTTTATTAAAATTAAATACATGTTTTTGTATAAATATTAAATATATGTTTAATGTATAAATATTAAATACATGTTTAGTGTATAAATATTAAATACATGTTTAGTGTATGAATATTAAATACATGTTTAGTGTATGAATATTAAATACATTTTTAATGTATGAATATTAAATACATGTTTAGTGTATAAATATTAAATACATGTTTCGTGTATAAATATTAAATACATGTTAAGTGTATGAATATTAAATACATATTTAGTGTATAAATATTAAATACATGATTAGTGTATTAATATTAAATACATGATTAGTGTATAACTATTAAATACACGTTTAGTGTATAAATATTAAATACATGTTTAATGTAATAATATTAAATAAATGTATAGTTTATTAAAATTAAATACATGTTTTTTTATTAATATTAAATACATGTTTAGTGTATAAATATTAAAAACATGTTTAGTGTATTAATATTAAATATATGTTTAGTTTATTAAACTTAAATACATGTTTTTGTATTAATATTAAAAACATGTTTAGTGTATGAATATTAAATACACGTTTAGTGTATGAATATTAAATACATGTTTAGTTTATGAATATTAAATACATGTTTAGTGGATATATAATAAATACATATTTAGTGTATTAATATTAAATACATGTTTAGTGTATAAATATTAAATACATGTTTAGTGTATTAATATTAAATAAATGTTTAGTGTATAAATAATAACTACATGTTTAGTGTATGAATGTTAAATACATGTTTAGTGTATGAATGTTAAATACATGTTTAGTTTATGAATATTAAATACATGTTTTGTGTATTAATATTAAATATATATTTAGTTTATTAAAATTAAATACATGTTTTTGTATTAATATTAAATACATGTTTAGTGTATTAATATTAAATACATGTTTACTGTATTAATATTTAATACATGTTTAGTGTATAAATATTAAATACATGTTTAGTGTATAAATATTAAATACATGTTTAGTGTATTAATATTAAATATATGTTTGGTTTATAAAAAGTAAATACATGTTTTTGTATGAATATTAAATACATGTTTAGTGTATGAATATTAAATACATATTTAGTGTATAAATATTAAATACATGTTTCGTGTACGAATATTAAATACATGTTTAGTGTATACATATTAAATACATGTTTAATGTATGAATATTAAATACATGTTTAGTGTATGAATATTAAATACATTTTTAATGTATGAATATTAAATACATGTTTAGTGTATAAATATTAAATACATGTTTCGTGTATAAATATTAAATACATGTTAAGTGTATGAATATTAAATACATATTTAGTGTATAAATATTAAATACATGATTAGAGTATGAATATTAAATACATAATTAGTGTATAAATATTTAATACATGTTTACTGTATTAATATTAAATGCATGTTTGGTGTATGAATAATAACTACATGTTTAGTGTATGAATACTAAATACATGTTTAGTGTATAAATATTAAATACATGTTTAGTGTATTAATATTAAATATATGTTTAGTTTATTAAAAATTAAATACATGTTTAGTGTATGAATGTTAAATACATGTTTAGTTTATGAATATTAAATACATGTTTAGTGTATTAATATTAAATATATATTTAGTTTATTAAAATTAAATACATGTTTTTGTATTAATATTAAATACATGTTTAGTGTATTAATATTAAATACATGTTTACTGTATTAATATTAAATACATGTTTAGTGTATAAATAATAACTACATGTTTAGTGTATGAATATTAAATACATGTTTAGTGTATAAATAATAACTACATGTTTAGTGTATGAATATTAAATACATGTTTAGTGTATAAATATTAAATACATGTTTAGTGTATTAATATTAAATATATGTTTGGTTCATAAAAATTAAATACATTTTTTGTATGAATATTAAATACATGTTTAGTGTATGAATATTAAATACATATTTAGTGTATAAATATTAAATACATGTTTCGTGTACGAATATTAAATACATGTTTAGTGTATACATATTAAATACATGTTTAATGTATGAATATTAAATACATGTTTAGTGTATGAATATTAAATACATTTTTAATGTATGAATATTAAATACATGTTTAGTGTATGAATATTAAATACATGTTTCGTGTATAAATATTAAATACATGTTAAGTGTATGAATATTAAATACATGTTTAGTGTATAAATATTAAATACATGTTTAGTGTATTATATTAAATATATGTTTAGTTTATTAAAAATTAAATACAAGTTTAGTGTATAAATGTTAAATACATGTTTAGTTCATGAATATTAAATACATGTTTAGTGTATTAATATTAAATATATATTTAGTTTATTAAAATTAAATACATGTTTTTGTATTAATATTAAATACATGTTTAGTGTATTAATATTAAATACATGTTTACTGTATTAATATTAAATACATGTTTAGTGTATAAATAATAACTACATGTTTAGTGTATGAATATTAAATACATGTTTAGTGTATAAATATTAAATACATGTTTAGTGTATTAATATTAAATACATGTTTAGTGTATAAATATTAAATACATGTTTAGTGTATGAATATTAAATACATGTTTAATTTATGAATATCAAATACATGTTTAGTGTATTAATATTAAATATATATTTAGTGTATGAATATTAAATACATGTTTAGTGTATGAATATTAAATATATGTTTAGTGTATAAATATTAAATACATGTTTTTGTATAAATATTAAATACATGTTTAGTGTATTAATATTAAATACATGTTTAGTGTATGAATATTAAATACATGTTTAATTTATGAATATTAAATACATGTTTAGTGTATAAATATTAAATACATGTTTAGTGTATGAATATTAAATACATGTTTAATGTATGAATATTAAATACATTTTTAGTGTATAAATATTAAATACATGTTTCGTGTACGAATATTAAATACATGTTCAGTGTATAAATATTAAATACATGTTTAATGTTTGAATATTAAATACATGTTTAGTGTATGAATATTAAATACATTTTTAATGTATAAATATTAAATACATGTTTCGTGTACGAATATTAAATACATGCTTAGTGTATAAATATTAAATATGTGTTTAATGTATGAATATTAAATACATGTTTAGTGTATGAATATTAAATACATGTTTAATGTATGAATATTAAATACATGTTTACTGTATAAATATTAAATACATGTTTCGTGTACGAATATTAAATACATGTTTAGTGTATAAATATTAAATACATGTTTAATGTTTGAATATTAAATACATGTTTAGTGTATGAATATTAAATACATTTTTAATGTATGAATATTAAATACATGTTTAGTGTATAAATATTAAATACATGTTTCGTGTATAAATATTAAACACGTGTTAAGTGTATGAATATTAAATACATATTTAGTTAATGAATATTAAATACATGATTAGTGTATTAATATTAAATACATGATTAGTGTATAACTATTAAATACATGTTCAGTGTATAAATATTAAATACATGTTTAGTGTAATAATATTAAATATATGTTTAGTTTATTAAAATTAAATACATGTTTTTGTATTAATATTAAATACATGTTTAGTGTATAAATATTAAATACATGTTTAGTGTATTAATATTAAATATATGTTTAGTTTATTAAAAATTAAATACATGTTTAGTGTATGAATGTTAAATACATGTTTAGTGTATTAATATTAAACACATTTTTAGTGTATGAATATTAAATACACTTTTAGTGTATGAATATTAAATACACGTTTAGTGTAAAAATATTAAATACATGTTTAGTGTATGAATATTAAATACATGTTTAATTTATGAATATCAAATACATGTTTAGTGTATTAATATTAAATATATATTTAGTGTATGAATATTAAATACATGTTTAGTGTATGAATATTAAATACATGTTGAGTGTATAAATATTAAATACATGTTTAGTGTATAAATATTAAATACATGTTTCGTGTATAAATATTAAATACATGTTAAGTGTATTAATATTAAATACATATTTAGTGTATAAATATTAAATACATGATTAGAGTATGAATATTAAATACATAATTAGTGTATAAATATTTAATACATGTTTACTGTATTAATATTAAATGCATGTTTGGTGTATGAATAATAACTACATGTTTAGTGTATGAATATTAAATACATGTTTAGTGTATAAATATTAAATACATGTTTAGTGTATTAATATTAAATATATGTTTAGTTTATTAAAAATTAAATACATGTTTAGTGTATGAATGTTAAATACATGTTTAGTTTATGAATATTAAATACATGTTTAGTGTATTAATATTAAATATATATTTAGTTTATTAAAATTAAATACATGTTTTTGTATTAATATTAAATACATGTTTAGTGTATTAATATTAAATACATGTTTACTGTATTAATATTAAATACATGTTTAGTGTATAAATAATAACTACATGTTTAGTGTATGAATATTAAATACATGTTTAGTGTATAAATAATAACTACATGTTTAGTGTATGAATATTAAATACATGTTTAGTGTATAAATATTAAATACATGTTTAGTGTATTAATATTAAATATATGTTTGGTTCATAAAAATTAAATACATTTTTTTGTATGAATATTAAATACATGTTTAGTGTATGAATATTAAATACATATTTAGTGTATAAATATTAAATACATGTTTCGTGTACGAATATTAAATACATGTTTAGTGTATACATATTAAATACATGTTTAATGTATGAATATTAAATACATGTTTAGTGTATGAATATTAAATACATTTTTAATGTATGAATATTAAATACATGTTTAGTGTATGAATATTAAATACATGTTTCGTGTATAAATATTAAATACATGTTAAGTGTATGAATATTAAATACATATTTAGTGTATAAATATTAAATACATGTTTAATGTATGAATATTAAATACATGTTTAGTGTATGAATATTAAATACATGTTTCGTGTATAAATATTAAATACATGTTAAGTGTATGAATATTAAATACACTTTTAGTGTATGAATATTAAATACACGTTTGGTGTACAAATATTAAATACATGTTTAGTGTATTAATATTAAATATATATTTAGTTTATTAAAATTAAATACATGTTTTTGTATTAATATTAAATACATGTTTAGTGTATAAATATTTAATACATGTTTACTGTATTAATATTAAATACATGTTTAGTGTATGAATAATAACTACATGTTTAGTGTATGAATATTAAATACATGTTTAGTGTATAAATATTAAATACATGTTTAGTGTATTGATATTAAATATATGTTTAGTTTATTAAAATTAAATACATGTTTTTGTATAAATATTAAATACATGTTTAGTGTATGAATATTAAATACATGTTTAGTGTATGAATATTAAATACATGTTTAGTGTATGAATATTAAATACATGTTTAATGTATGAATATTAAATACATGTTTAGTGTATAAATATTAAATACATGTTTAGTGTATAAATATTAAATACATGTTTAGTGTATGAATATTAAATGCATGTTTAGTGTATAATATTAAATACATGTTTAGTGTATGAATATTCAATACATTTTTAATGTACGAATATTAAATACATGTTTAGTGTATAAATATTAAATACATATTTAGTGTATGAATATTAAATACATGATTAGTGTATTAATATTAAATACATGTTTAGTGTATGAATATTAAATACACGTTTAGTGTATGAATATTAAATATATATTTAGTTTATCAAAATTAAATACATGTTTTTGTATTAATATTAAATACATGTTTAGTGTATTAATATTAAATACATGTTTACTGTATTAATATTAAATACATGTTTAGTGTATAAATAATAACTACATGTTTAGTGTATGAATATTAAATACATTTTTAGTGTATGAATATTAAATACATTTTTAATGTATGAATATTAAATATGTTTAGTTTATTAAAATTAAATACATGTTTTTGTATTAATATTAAATACATGTTAAGTGTATACGTATTAAATACATGTTTAGTGTATGAATATTAAATACATTTTTAATGTATGAATATTAAATACATGTTTAGTGTATACATATTAAATACATGTTTCGTGTATAAATATTAAATACATGTTAAGTGTATGAATATTAAATACATATTTAGTGTAAGAATATTAAATAGATGATTAGTCTATTAATATTAAATACATGATTAGTGTATAACTATTAAATACATGTTCAGTGTATAAATATTAAATACATGTTTAGTGTAATAATTTTAAATATATGTTTAGTTTATTAAAATTAAATACATGTTTTTGTATTAATATTAAATACATGTTTAGTGTATAAATATTAAATACATGTTTAGTGTATGAATATTAAATGCATGTTTAGTGTATAATATTAAATACATGTTTAGTGTATGAATATTCAATACATGTTTACTGTATAAATATTAAATACATGTTTAGTGTATTAATATTAAATATATGTTTAGTTTATTAAACGTAAATACATGTTTTGTATTAATATTAAATACATGTTTAGTGTATGAATATTAAATACACGTTTAGTGTATAAATATTAAATACATGTTTAGTTTATGAATATCAAATACATGTTTAGTGGATATATAATAAATACATATTTAGTGTATTAATATTAAATACATGTTTAGTGTATAAATATTAAATACATGTTTAGTGTATTAATATTAAATACATGTTTAGTGTATAAATGATAACTACATGTTTAGTATATGAATATTAAATACATGTTTAGTGTATGAATATTAAATACATGATTAGTGTATTAATATTAAATACATGATTAGTGTATAAATATTAAATACATGTTTAGTGTATAATATTAAATACATGTTTAGTGTATGAATATTCAATACATGTTTACTGTATAAATATTAAATACATGTTTAGCGTATTAGTATTAAATATATCTTTAGTTTATTAAACGTAAATACATGTTTTGTATTAATATTAAATACATGTTTAGTTTATGAATATTAAATACATGTTTAGTGGATATATAATAAATACATATTGAGTGTATTAATATTAAATACATGTTTAGTGTATAAATATTAAATACATGTTTAGTGTATTAATATTAAATACATGTTTAGTGTACTAATAATAACTACATGTTTAGTGTATGAATATTAAATACATGTTTAGTGTATAAATGTTAAATACATGTTTAGTTTATGAATATTAAATACATGTTTAGTGTATAAATATTATATACATGTTTAGTGTATTAATATTAAATTCATGTTTAGTGTATGAATAT
The DNA here is from genome assembly GCF_033978795.1 of Nerophis ophidion. Taxonomy (NCBI): domain Eukaryota; kingdom Metazoa; phylum Chordata; class Actinopteri; order Syngnathiformes; family Syngnathidae; genus Nerophis; species Nerophis ophidion. Next base: position 249,264 of record NW_026907045.1, on the reverse strand, counting down.
TAAATACATGTTTAGTGTATGAATATTAAATACATGTTTAGTGTATTAATATTAAATATATGATTAGTTTATTAAAATTAAATACATGTTTTTGTATTAATATTAAATACATATTAAGTGTAAGAATAATAACTACATGTTTATTGAATGAATATTAAATAAATGTTTAGTGTATTAATATTAAATATATGTTTAGTTTATTAAAATTAAATACATGTTTTTGTATTAATATTAAATACATGTTTAGTGTATTAATATTAAATATATGTTTAGTTTATTAAAATTAAATACATGTTTTTGTACTAATATTAAATACATGTTTAGTGTATAATTATTAAATACATGTTTAGTGTATTAATATTAAATACATGTTTAGTGTATAAATATAAGTGTATGAGAAACCAAACTTATGTAAAAAAAAATAAAAGAAACAAAAAAAATAGTGTATAAATGTGTATTAATATTAAATATATGATTAGTTTATTAAAATTAAATACATGTTTTTGTATTAATATTAAATACATATTAAGTGTAAGAATAATAACTACATGTTTATTGAATGAATATTAAATAAATGTTTAGTGTATTAATATTAAATACATGTTTAGTGTTTGAATGTTAAATACATGTTTAGTTTATGAATATTAAATACATGTTTTGTGTATTAATATTAAATATATATTTAGTTTATTAAAATTAAATACAAGTTTTTGTATTAATATTAAATACATGTTTAGTGTATTAATATTAAATACATGTTTACTGTATTAATATTTAATACATGTTTAGTGTATAAATAATAACTACATGTTTAGTGTATAAATATTAAATACATGTTTAGTATATAAATATTAAATACATGTTTAGTGTATTAATATTAAATATATGTTTGGTTTATAAAAATTAAATACATGTTTTTGTATGAATATTAAATACATGTTTAGTGTATGAATATTAAATACATATTTAGTGTATAAATATTAAATACATGTTTCGTGTACGAATATTAAATACATGTTTAGTGTATACATATTAAATACATGTTTAATGTATGAATATTAAATACATGTTTAGTGTATGAATATTAAATACATTTTTAATGTATGAATATTAAATACATGTTTAGTGTATAAATATTAAATACATGTTTCGTGTATAAATATTAAATACATGTTAAGTGTACGAATATTAAATACATATTTAGTGTATAAATATTAAATACATGATTAGAGTATGAATATTAAACACATAATTAGTGTATAAATATTAAATACATGTTTATTGTATAAATATTAAATACATGTTTAGTGTATGAATATTAAATACATGTTTAGTGTATAAATATTAAATACAGGTTTAGTGTATTAATAATAAATACATGTTTAGTGTATGAATAATAACTACATGTTTAGTGTATGAATATTAAATACATGTTTAGTGTATAAATATTAAATACATGTTTAGTTTATGAATATTAAATACATGTTTACTGTATTAATATTAAATTTATATTTAGTTTATTAAAATTAAATACATGTTTTTGTATTAATATTAAATACATGTTTAGTGTATAAATATTAAATACATGTTTAGTGTATAAATATTAAATACATGTTTAGTGTATTAATATTAAATACATGTTTAGTGTATGAATAATAACTACATGTTTAGTGTATAAATATTAAATACATGTTTAGTGTATTAATATTAAATACATGTTTGGTGTGAAAATATTAAATACATGTTTAGTCTATTATTAAATTCCATTTTAGTGTATAATTATTAAATAGATGTTTAGTGTATTAATATTAAATAAATGTTTAGTGTATTAATATTAAATATATATTTAGTTTATTAAAATTAAATACATGTTTTTGTATTAATATTAAATACATGTTTAGTGTGTAAATATTAAATACATGTTTAGTGTATTAATATTAAATACATGTTTAGTGTATGAATATTAAATACATGTTTAGTTTATTAATATTAAATAAATGTTTAGTGTATAAATATTAAATACACTTTAATGTATAAATATTAAATACACGTTTAGTGTATAAATATTAAATACATGTTTAGTGTATTAATATTAAATACATGTTTAGTGTATTAATATTAAATACATGTTTAGTGTATTAATATTAAATATATGATTAGTTTATTAAAATTAAATACATGTTTTTGTATTTATATTAAATACATATTAAGTGTAAGAATAATAACTACATGTTTATTGAATGAATATTAAATAAATGTTTAGTGTATGAATATTTAATACATGTTTACTTCACGGTGGCAGAGGGGTTAGTGCGTCTGCCTCACAATACGAAGGTCCTGCAGTCCTGGGTTCAAATCCAGGCTGAGGATCTTTCTGTGTGGAGTTTGCATGTTCTCCCCGTGAATGCGTGGGTTCCCTCCGGGTACTCCGGCTTCCTCCCACTTCCAAAGACATGCACCTGGGGATAGGTTGATTGGCAACACTAAATTGGCCCTAGTGTGTGAATGTGAGTGTGAATGTTGTCTGTCTTTCTGTGTTGGCCCTGCGATGAGGTGGCGACTTGTCCAGGGTGTACCCCGCCTTCCGCCCGATTGTAGCTGAGATAGGCGCCAGCGCCCCCCGTGACCCCGAAAGGGAATAAGCGGTAGAAAATGGATGGATGGATGGATGGAAGTTTAGTTTATTAAAATTAAATACATGTTTTTGTATTAATATTAAATACATGTTTAGTGCATTAATATTAAATATATGTTTAGTTTATTAAAATTAAATACATGTTTTTGTACTAATATTAAATACATGTTTAGTGTATTAATATTAAATACATGTTTAGTGTATTAATATTAAATACATGTTTAGTGTATAAATATAAGTGTATGAGAAACCAAACTTATGTAAAAAAAATAAAAGAAACAAAAAAAAAGGAAAAAGAGAGAGAGAGAGACGGAGAGAGACGGAGAGGGCCGGACTTATTAAGAGGGAACGTGCGCCCTCCTGTGGAGTTTTGCCGCAACTGCACACATAAAGAAATTCATTATTTCCAAGTGTGCCTTATTTAAAGGATAATAAATGCATGTTTACTGTATGAATATTAAATATATGATTAGTATGTGATTACATATACGTTAAGTATATGATTATTAAATACATGTTCAGTGTATTAATATTAAATACATGTTTAGTGTATGAATATTAAATACATGTTTAGTGTATAAATATTAAATACATGTTTAATGTATGAATATTAAATACATGTTTAGTGTATGAATATTAAATACATGTTTAATGTATGAATATTAAATACATGTTTAGTGTATAAATATTAAATACATGTTTCGTGTATAATTATTAAATACATGTTAAGTGTATGAATATTAAATACATATTTAGTGTATAAATATTAAATACATGATTAGAGTATTAATATTAAATACATTATTAGTGTATAAATATTAAATACATGTTTGGTGTATTAATATTAAATACATGTTTAGTGTATTAATATTAAATACATGTTTAGTGTATAAATATTAAATACATGTTTAGTGTAATAATATTAAATATATGTTTAGTTTATTAAAATTAAATACATGTTTTTGTATTAATATTAAATACATGTTAAGTGTATAAATCTCAAATACATGTTTAGTGTATTAATATTAAATTCATGTTTAGTGTATAAATGTTAAATATATGTTTAGTGTAATAATATTAAATATATGTTTAGTTTATTAAAATTAAATACATGTTTTTGTATTAATATTAAATACATGTTAAGTGTATAAATCTCAAATACATGTTTAGTGTATTAATATTTGATTCATGTTTAGTATATGAATGTTAAATATATGTTTAGTGTATGAATATTAAATACATGTTTAGTTTATTAAAATTAAATACATGTTTTTGTATTAATATTAAATACATGTTTAGTGTATAAATATTAAATACATGTTTAGTGTATTAATATTAAATACATGTTTAGTGTATGAATATTAAATACATGTTTAGTGTATGAATATTAAATACATGTTTAGTGTATTAACATTAAATATATGTTTAGTTTATTAAACTTAAATACATGTTTTTGTATTAATATTAAATACATGTTTAGTGTATGAATAATAACTACATGTTTAGTGTATTAATATTAAACACATGTTTAGTGTATGAATATTAAATACACTTTTAGTGTATGAATATTAAATACACGTTTAGTGTACAAATATTAAATACATGTTTAGTGTATTAATATTAAATATATATTTAGTTTATTAAAATTAAATACATGTTTTTGTATTAATATTAAATACATGTTTAGTGTATAAATATTTAATACATGTTTACTGTATTAATATTAAATACATGTTTAGTGTATAAATAATAACTACATGTTTAGTGTATGAATATTAAATACATGTTTAGTGTATAAATATTAAATACATTTTTTTTTGTATTAATATTAAATATATGTTTAGTTTATTAAAATTAAATACATGTTTTTGTATTAATATTAAATACATATTAAGTGTAAGAATAATAACTACATGTTTATTGAATGAATATTAAATACATGTTTAGTGTATAAATATTTAATACATGTTTACTGTATTAATATTAAATACATGTTTAGTGAATGAATAATAACTACATGTTTAGTGTATGAATATTAAATACATGTTTAGTGTATAAATATTAAATACACGTTTAGTGTAAAAATATTAAATACATGTTTAGTGTATTAATATTATATATATGATTAGTTTATTAAAATTAAATACATGTTTTTGTATTAATATTAAATACATATTAAGTGTAAGAATAATAACTACATGTTTATTGAATGAATATTAAATAAATGTTTAGTGTATGAATATTTAATACATGTTTAGTGTATTAATACTAAATATATGTTTAGTTTATTAAAATTAAATACATGTTTTTGTATTAATATTAAATACATGTTTAGTGCATTAATATTAAATATATGTTTAGTTTATTAAAATTAAATACATGTTTTTGTGCTAATATTAAATACATGTTTAGTGTATTAATATTAAATACATGTTTAGTGTATAAATATAAGTGTATGAGAAACCAAACTTATGTAAAAAAAATAAAAGAAACAAAAAAAAAAGAAAAAGAGAGAGAGAGAGAGACGGAGAGAGACGGAGAGGGCCGGACTTATTAAGAGGGAACGTGCGCCCTCCTGTGGAGTTTTGCCGCAACTGCACACATAAAGAAATTCATTATTTCCAAGTGTGCCTTATTTAAAGGATAATAAATACATGTTTACAGTATGAATATTAAATATATGATTAGTATATGATTACATATACGTTTAGTATATGATTATTAAATACATGTTCAGTGTATTAATATTAAATACATGTTTAATGTATGAATATTAAATACATGTTTAGTGTATAAATATTAAATACATGTTTAATGTATGAATATTAAATACATGTTTAGTGTATGAATATTAAATACATGTTTAATGTATGAATATTAAATACATTATTTGTGTATAAATATTAAATACATGTTTGGTGTATTAATATTAAATACATGTTTAGTGTAATAATATTAAATATATGTTTAGTTTATTAAAATTAAATACATGTTTTTGTATTAATATTAAATACATGTTAAGTGTATAAATCTCAAATACATGTTTAGTGTATTAATATTAGATTCATGTTTAGTGTATGAATGTTAAATATATGTTTAGTGTATGAATATTAAATACATGTTTAGTGTATTAATATTAAATACATGTTTAGTGTATGAATATTAAATACATGTTTAGTGTATGAATATTAAATACATGTTTAGTGTATTAATATTAAATATATGTTTAGTTTATTAAACTTAAATACATGTTTTTGTATTAATATTAAATACATGTTTAGTGTATGAATAATAACTACATGTTTAGTGTATTAATATTAAACACATGTTTAGTGTATGAATATTAAATACACTTTTAGTGTATGAATATTAAATACACGTTTAGTGTACAAATATTAAATACATGTTTAGTGTATAAATGTTAAATATATGTTTAGTGTAATAATATTAAATATATGTTTAGTTTATTAAAATTAAATACATGTTTTTGTATTAATATTAAATACATGTTAAGTGTATAAATCTCAAATACATGTTTAGTGTATTAATATTAGATTCATGTTTAGTGTATGAATGTTGAATATATGTTTAGTGTATGAATATTAAATACATGTTTAGTTTATTAAAATTAAATACATGTTTTTGTATTAATATTAAATACATGTTAAGTGTATAAATCTCAAATACATGTTTAGTGTATTAATATTAGATTCATGTTTAGTGTATGAATGTTAAATATATGTTTAGTGTATAAATATTAAATACATGTTTAGTGTATTAATATTAAATATATGTTTAGTTTATTAAACTTAAATACATGTTTTTGTATTAATATTAAATACATGTTTAGTGTATGAATAATAACTACATGTTTAGTGTATTAATATTAAACACATGTTTAGTGTATGAATATTAAATACACTTTTAGTGTATGAATATTAAATACACGTTTAGTGTACAAATATTAAATACATGTTTAGTGTATTAATATTAAATATATATTTAGTTTATTAAAATTAAATACATGTTTTTGTATTAATATTAAATACATGTTTAGTGTATAAATATTTAATACATGTTTACTGTATTAATATTAAATACATGTTTAGTGTATAAATAATAACTACATGTTTAGTGTATGAATATTAAATACATGTTTAGTGTATAAATATAAATACATGTTTAGTGTATTGATATTAAATATATGTTTAGTTTATTAAAATTAAATACATGTTTTTGTATAAATATTAAATACATGTTTAGTGTATGAATATTAAATACATGTTTAGTGTATAAATATTAAATACATGTTTAGTGTATGAATATTAAATACATGTTTAATGTATGAATATTAAATACATGTTTAGTGTATAAATATTAAATACATGTTTAGTGTATAAATATTAAATACATGTTTAGTGTATGAATATTAAATGCATGTTTAGTGTATAATATTAAATACATGTTTAGTGTATGAATATTCAATACATTTTTAATGTACGAATATTAAATACATGTTTAGTGTATAAATATTAAATACATATTTAGTGTATGAATATTAAATACATGATTAGTGTATTAATATTAAATACATGTTTAGTGTATGAATATTAAATACACGTTTAGTGTATGAATATTAAATATATATTTAGTTTATTAAAATTAAATACATGTTTTTGTATTAATATTAAATACATGTTTAGTGTATTAATATTAAATACATGTTTACTGTATTAATATTAAATACATGTTTAGTGTATAAATAATAACCACATGTTTAGTGTATGAATTTTAAATACATGTTTAGTGTATAAATATTAAATACATGTTTAATGTATGAATATTAAATACATGTTTAGTGTATAAATATTAAATACATGTTTCTTGTACGAATATTAAATACATGCTTAGTGTATAAATGTTAAATACATGTTTAATGTATGAATATTAAATACATGTTTAGTGTATGATTATTAAATACATTTTTAATGTATGAATATTAAATACATGTTTAGTGTATACATATTAAATACATGTTTAGTGTATGAATATTAAATACATTTTTAATGTATGAATATTAAATACATGTTTAGTGTATACATATTAAATACATGTTTCGTGTATAAATATTAAATACATGTTAAGTGTATGAATATTAAATACATATTTAGTGTATGAATATTAAATAGATGATTAGTCTATTAATATTAAATACATGATTAGTGTATAACTATTAAATACATGTTCAGTGTATAAATATTAAATACATGTTTAGTGTAATAATTTTAAATATATGTTTAGTTTATTAAAATTAAATACATGTTTTTGTATTAATATTAAATACATGTTTAGTGTATAAATATTAAATACATGTTTAGTGTATGAATATTAAATGCATGTTTAGTGTATAATATTAAATACATGTTTAGTGTATGAATATTCAATACATGTTTACTGTATAAATATTAAATACATGTTTAGTGTATGAATATTAAATACATGTTTAGTGTATAAATGTTAAATACATGTTTAGTTTATGAATATTAAATACATGTTTAGTGTATGAATATTAAATACATGTTCAGTGTATTAATATTAAATTCATGTTTAGTGTATGAATATTAAATACATGTTTAGTGTATAAATATTAAATACATGTTTAGTGTATTAATATTAAATATATGATTAGTTTATTAAAATTAAATACATGTTTTTGTATTAATATTAAATACATATTAAGTGTAAGAATAATAACTACATGTTTATTGAATGAATATTAAATAAATGTTTAGTGTATTAATATTAAATATATGTTTAGTTTATTAAAATTAAATACATGTTTTTGTATTAATATTAAATACATGTTTAGTGTATTAATATTAAATATATGTTTAGTTTATTAAAATTAAATACATGTTTTTGTACTAATATTAAATACATGTTTAGTGTATAATTATTAAATACATGTTTAGTGTATTAATATTAAATACATGTTTAGTGTATAAATATAAGTGTATGAGAAACCAAACTTATGTAAAAAAAAATAAAAGAAACAAAAAAAATAGTGTATAAATAGTAAATAACTAAATGTTTGGTGTATGAATATTAAATACATGTTTAGTGTATAAATATTAAATACATGTTTAGTGTAATAATATTAAATATATGTTTACTTTATTAAAATTAAATACATGTTTTTGTATTAATATTAAATATATGTTAAGTGCATACATATTAAATACATGTTTAGTGTATTAATATTAAATATATAGTTAGTTTATTAAAATTAAATACATGTTTTGTATTAATATTAAATACATGTTTAGTGTATGAATAAAAACTACAGGTTTAGTGTATAAATATTAAGTACATGTTTAGTGTATGAATGTTAAATACATGTTTAGTTTATGAATATTAAATACATGTTTAGTGTATTATTATTAAATATATATTTAGTTTATTAAACTTAAATACATGTTTTTGTATTAATATTAAATACATTTTAATGTATAAATATTAAATACATGTTTAGTGTATAAATATTAAATACATGTTTAGTGTATGAATATTAAATACATGTTTAGTGTATGAATATTAAATTCATTTTTAATGTATGAATATTAAATACATGTTTAGTGTATAAATATTAAATACATGTTTCGTGTATGAATATTAAATACATGTTAAGTGTATGAATATTAAATACATATTTAGTGTATAAATATTAAATATATGATTAGTGTATTAATATTAAATACATGATTAGTGTATAACTATTAAATACACGTTTAGTGTATAAATATTAAATACATGTTTAGTGTAATAATATTAAATATATGTTTAGTTTATTAAAATTAAATACATGTTTTTGTATTAATATTAAATACATGTTTAGTGTATAAATATTAAAAACATGTTTAATGTATTAATATTAAATGTATGTTTAGTTTATTAAACTTAAATACATGTTTTTGTATTAATATTAAATACATGTTTAGTGTATGAATATTAAATACACGTTTAGTGTATGAATATTAAATACATGTTTAGTTTATGAATATTAAATACATGTTTAGTGGATATATAATAAATACATATTTAGTGATTTAATATTAAATACATGTTTAGTGTATAAATATTAAATACATGTTTAGTGTATTAATATTAAATACATATTTAGTGTATAAATAATAACTACATGTTTAATGTATGAATATTAAATACATGTTTAGTGTATGAATGTTAAATACATGTTTAGTTTATGAATATTAAATACATGTTTTGTGTATTAATATTAAATATATATTTAGTTTATTAAAATTAAATACATGTTTTTGTATTAATATTAAATACATGTTTAGTGTATTAATATTAAATACATAATTACTGTATTAATATTTAATACATGTTTAGTGTATAAATAATAACTACATGTTTAGTGTATGAATATTAAATACATGTTTAGTGTATTAATATTAAATATATGTTTGGTTTATAAAAATTAAATACATGTTTTTGTATGAATATTAAATACATGTTTAGTGTATGAATATTAAATACATATTTAGTGTATAAATATTAAATACATGTTTCGTGTACGAATATTAAATACATGTTTAGTGTATACATATTAAATACATGTTTAATGTATAAATATTAAATACATGTTTAGTGTATAAATATTAAATACATGTTTCGTGTATAAATATTAAATACATGTTAAGTGTATGAATATTAAATACATATTTAGTGTATAAATATTAAATACATGATTAGAGTATGAATATTAAATACATAATTAGTGTATAAATATTAAATACATGTTTAGTGTATAAATATTAAATACATGTTTAGTGTATGAATATTAAATACATGTTTAGTGTATAAATATTAAATACATGTTTAGTGTATTAATATTAAACTCATGTTTAGTGTATAAATGTTAAATATATGTTTAGTGTATAAATCTTAAATATATGTTTAGTTTATTAAAATTAAATACATGTTTTTGTATTAATATTAAATACATGTTTAGTGTATTAATATTAAATACATGTTTAGTGTATGAATAATAACTACATGTTTAGTGTATGAATATTAAATACATGTTTAGTGTATGAATATTAAATACATGTTTAGTGTATGCATATTAAATACATGTTTAGTGTATGAATATTCAATACATGTTTAGTGGATATATAATAAATACATATTTAGTGTATTCATATTAAATACATGTTTAGTGTATTAATATTAAATACATGTTTAGTTTATAAATATAAGTGTATGAGAAACCAAACTTATGTAAAAAAAAAATAAAAGAAACAAAAAAAAAGGAAAAAGAGAGAGAGAGAGACGGAGAGGACCGGGCATATTAAGAGGGAACGTGCGCCCTCCTGTGGACTTCTGCCGCAACTGCACACATAAAGTAATTCATTATTTCCAAGTGTGCCTTATTTAGAGGATAATAAATACATGTTTACTGTATGGATATTAAATATATGATTAGTATATAATTACATATACGTTTAGTATATGATTATTAAATACATGTTCAGTGTATTAATATTAAATACATGTTTAGTGTATTAATATTAAATATATGTTTAGTTTATTAAACTTAAATACATGTTTTTGTATTAATATTAAATACATGTTTAGTGTATGAATATTAAATACATGTTTAGTGTATACATATTAAATACATGTTTAGTGTATGAATATTAAATACATTTTTAATGTATGAATATTAAATACATGTTTAGTGTATACATATTAAATACATGTTTCGTGTATAAATATTAAATACATGTTAAGTGTATGAATATTAAATACATATTTAGTGTATGAATATTAAATAGATGATTAGTCTATTAATATTAAATACATGATTAGTGTATAACTATTAAATACATGTTCAGTGTATAAATATTAAATACATGTTTAGTGTAATAATTTTAAATATATGTTTAGTTTATTAAAATTAAATACATGTTTTTGTATTAATATTAAATACATGTTTAGTGTATGAATATTAAATGCATGTTTAGTGTATAATATTAAATACATGTTTAGTGTATGAATATTCAATACATGTTTACTGTATAAATATTAAATACATGTTTAGTGTATGAATATTAAATACATGTTTAGTGTATAAATGTTAAATACATGTTTAGTTTATGAATATTAAATACATGTTTAGTGTATAAATATTAAATACATGTTCAGTGTATTAATATTAAATTCATGTTTAGTGTATGAATATTAAATACATGTTTAGTGTATAAATATTAAATACATGTTTAGTGTATTAATATTAGATATATGATTAGTTTATTAAAATTAAATACATGTTTTTGTATTAATATTAAATACATATTAAGTGTAAGAATAATAACTACATGTTTATTGAATGAATATTAAATAAATGTTTAGTGTATTAATATTAAATATATGTTTAGTTTATTAAAATTAAATACATGTTTTTGTATTAATATTAAATACATGTTTAGTGTATTAATATTAAATATATGTTTAGTTTATTAAAATTAAATACATGTTTTTGTACTAATATTAAATACATGTTTAGTGTATAATTATTAAATACATGTTTAGTGTATTAATATTAAATACATGTTTAGTGTATAAATATAAGTGTATGAGAAACCAAACTTATGTAAAAAAAAATAAAATAAACAAAAAAAATAGTGTATAAATAGTAAATAACTAAATGTTTGGTGTATGAATATTAAATACATGTTTAGTGTATAAATATTAAATACATGTTTAGTGTAATAATATTAAATATATGTTTAGTTTATTAAAATTAAATACATGTTTTTGTATTAATATTAAATATATGTTAAGTGTATAAATATTAAATACATGTTTAGTGTATTAATATTAAATATATGTTTAGTGTATTAATTTTAAATACATGTTTAGTGTATAAATATAAGTGTATGAGAAACCAAACTTATGTAAAAAAAATAAAAGAAACAAAAAAAAAAGAAAAAGAGAGAGAGAGAGAGACGGAGAGAGACGGAGAGGGCCGGACTTATTAAGAGGGAACGTGCGCCCTCCTGTGGAGTTTTGCCGCAACTGCACACATAAAGAAATTCATTATTTCCAAGTGTGCCTTATTTAGAGGATAATAAATACATGTTTACAGTATGAATATTAAATATATGATTAGTATATGATTACATATACGTTTAGTATATGATTATTAAATACATGTTCAGTGTATTAATATTAAATACATGTTTAGTGTATGAATATTAAATACATGTTTAGTGTATTAATATTAAATACATGTTTACTGTATGAAAATTAAATGTATGATTAACGTGTAATTACATATACGTTTAGTATATGATTATTAAATACATAATCAGTGTATTAATATTAAATACATAATCAGTGTATTAATATTAAATACATGTTTAGTGTATGAATATTAAATACATGTTTAGTGTATAAATATTAAATACATGTTTAATGTATGAATATTAAATACAGGTTTAGTGTATGAATATTAAATACATGTTTAATGTATGAATATTAAATACATGTTTAGTGTATAAATATTAAATACATGTTTCGTGTATAAATATTAAATACATGTTAAGTGTATGAATATTAAATACATATTTAGTGTATAAATATTAAATACATGATTAGAGTATTAATATTAAATACATTATTAGTGTATAAATATTAAATACATGTTTGGTGTATTAATATTAAATACATGTTTAGTGTATTAATATTAAATACATGTTTAGTGTATAAATATTAAATACATGATTAGTGTAATAATATTAAATATATGTTTAGTTTATTAAAATTAAATACAGGTTTTTGTATTAATATTAAATACATGTTAAGTGTATGAATCTCAAATACATGTTTAGTGTATTAATATTAAATTCATGTTTAGTGTATAAATGTTAAATATATGTTTAGTGTAATAATATTAAATATATGTTTAGTTTATTAAAATTAAATACATGTTTTTGTATTAATATTAAATACATGTTAAGTGTATAAATCTCAAATACATGTTTAGTGTATTAATATTAGATTCATGTTTAGTGTATGAATGTTAAATATATGTTTAGTGTATAAATATTAAATACATGTTTAGTGTATTAATATTAAATACATGTTTAGTGTATGAATATTAAATACATGTTTAGTGTATGAATATTAAATACATGTTTAGTGTATTAATATTAAATATATGTTTAGTTTATTAAACTTAAATACATGTTTTTGTATTAATATTAAATACATGTTTAGTGTATGAATAATAACTACATGTTTAGTGTATTAATATTAAACACATGTTTAGTGTATGAATATTAAATACACTTTTAGTGTATGAATATTAAATACACGTTTGGTGTACAAATATTAAATACATGTTTAGTGTATTAATATTAAATATATATTTAGTTTATTAAAATTAAATACATGTTTTTGTATTAATATTAAACACATGTTTAGTGTATAAATATTTAATACATGTTTACTGTATTAATATTAAATACATGTTTAGTGTATGAATAATAACTACATGTTTAGTGTATGAATATTAAATATATGTTTAGTGTATAAATATTAAATACATGTTTAGTGTATTGATATTAAATATATGTTTAGTTTATTAAAATTAAATACATGTTTTTGTATAAATATGAAATACATGTTTAGTGTATGAATATTAAATACATGTTTAGTGTATAAATATTAAATACATGTTTAGTGTATGAATATTAAATACATGTTTAATGTATGAATATTAAATACATGTTTAGTGTATAAATATTAAATACATGTTTAGTGTATAAATATTAAATACATGTTTAGTGTATGAATATTAAATGCATGTTTAGTGTATAATATTAAATACATGTTTAGTATATGAATATTCAATACATTTTTAATGTACGAATATTAAATACATGTTTAGTGTATAAATATTAAATACATATTTAGTGTATGAATATTAAATACATGATTAGTGTATTAATATTAAATACATGTTTAGTGTATGAATATTAAATACACGTTTAGTGTATGAATATTAAATATATATTTACTTTATCAAAATTAAATACATGTTTTTGTATTAATATTAAATACATGTTTAGTGTATTAATATTAAATACATGTTTACTGTATTAATATTAAATACATGTTTAGTGTATAAATAATAACTACATGTTTAGTGTATGAATATTAAATACATGTTTAGTGTATGAATATTAAATACATTTTTAATGTATGAATATTAAATACATGTTTAGTGTATACGTATTAAATACATGTTTAGTGTATGAATATTAAATACATTTTTAATTTATGAATATTAAATACATGTTTAGTGTATACATATTAAATACATGTTTCGTGTATAAATATTAAATACATGTTAAGTGTATGATTATTAAATACATATTTAGTGTATGAATATTAAATAGATGATTAGTCTATTAATATTAAATACATGATTAGTGTATAACTATTAAATACATGTTCAGTGTATAAATATTAAATACATGTTTAGTGTAATAATTTTAAATATATGTTTAGTTTATTAAAATTAAATACATGTTTTTGTATTAATATTAAATACATGTTCAGTGTATAAATATTAAATACATGTTTAGTGTATGAATATTAAATGCATGTTTAGTGTATAATATTAAATACATGTTTAGTGTATGAATATTCAATACATGTTTACTGTATAAATATTAAATACATGTTTAGTGTATTAATATTAAATATATGTTTAGTTTATTAAACGTAAATACATGTTTTGTATTAATATTAAATACATGTTTAGTGTATGAATATTAAATACACGTTTAGTGTATAAATATTAAATACATGTTTAGTTTATGAATATCAAATACATGTTTAGTGGATATATAATAAATACATATTTAGTGTATTAATATTAAATACATGTTTAGTGTATAAATATTAAATACATGTTTAGTGTATTAATATTAAATACATGTTTAGTGTATAAATAATAACTACATGTTTAGTATATGAATATTAAATACATGTTTAGTGTATGAATATTAAATACATGATTAGTGTATTAATATTAAATACATGATTAGTGTATAAATATTAAATACACGTTTAGTGTATAATATTAAATACATGTTTAGTGTATGAATATTCAATACATGTTTACTGTATAAATATTAAATACATGTTTAGCGTATTAATATTAAATATATCTTTAGTTTATTAAACGTAAATACATGTTTTGTATTAATATTAAATACATGTTTAGTTTATGAATATTAAATACATGTTTAGTGGATATATAATAAATACATATTGAGTGTATTAATATTAAATACATGTTTAGTGTATAAATATTAAATACATGTTTAGTGTATTAATATTAAATACATGTTTAGTGTATTAATAATAACTACATGTTTAGTGTATGAATATTAAATACATGTTTAGTGTAAAAATGTTAAATACATGTTTAGTTTATGAATATTAAATACATGTTTAGTGTATAAATATTATATACATGTTTAGTGTATGAATATTAAATTCATGTTTAGTGTATGAATATTAAATACATGTTTAGTGTATAAATATTAAATACATGTTTAGTGTATTAATATTAAATATATGATTAGTTTATTAAAATTAAATACATGTTTTTGTATTAATATTAAATACATATTAAGTGTAGGAATAATAACTACATGTTTATTGAATGAATATTAAATAAATGTTTAGTGTATTAATATTAAATATATGTTTAGTTTATTAAAATTAAATACATGTTTTTGTATTAATATTAAATACATGTTTAGTGTATTAATATTAAATATATGTTTAGTTTATTAAAATTAAATACATGTTTTTGTACTAATATTAAATACATGTTTAGTGTATAATTATTAAATACATGTTTAGTGTATTAATATTAAATACATGTTTAGTGTATAAATATAAGTGTATGAGAAACCAAACTTATGTAAAAAAAAATAAAAGAAACAAAAAAAATAGTGTATAAATGTGTATTAATATTAAATATATGATTAGTTTATTAAAATTAAATACATGTTTTTGTATTAATATTAAATACATATTAAGTGTAAGAATAATAACTACATGTTTATTGAATGAATATTAAATAAATGTTTAGTGTATTAATATTAAATACATGTTTAGTGTATGAATGTTAAATACATGTTTAGTTTATGAATATTAAATACATGTTTTGTGTATTAATATTAAATATATATTTAGTTTATTAAAATTAAATACAAGTTTTTGTATTAATATTAAATACATGTTTAGTGTATTAATATTAAATACATGTTTACTGTATTAATATTTAATACATGTTTAGTGTATAAATAATAACTACATGTTTAGTGTATAAATATTAAATACATGTTTAGTGTATAAATATTAAATACATGTTTAGTGTATTAATATTAAATATATGTTTGGTTTATAAAAATTAAATACATGTTTTTGTATGAATATTAAATACATGTTTAGTGTATGAATATTAAATACATATTTAGTGTATAAATATTAAATACATGTTTCGTGTACGAATATTAAATACATGTTTAGTGTATACATATTAAATACATGTTTAATGTATGAATATTAAATACATGTTTAGTGTATGAATATTAAATACATTTTTAATGTATGAATATTAAATACATGTTTAGTGTATAAATATTAAATACATGTTTCGTGTATAAATATTAAATACATGTTAAGTGTACGAATATTAAATACATATTTAGTGTATAAATATTAAATACATGATTAGAGTATGAATATTAAACACATAACTAGTGTATAAATATTAAATACATGTTTAGTGTATAAATATTAAATACATGTTTAGTGTATGAATATTAAATACATGTTTAGTGTATAAATATTAAATACATGTTTAGTGTATTAATATTAAATACATGTTTAGTGTATAAATATTAAATACAGGTTTAGTGTATTAATAATAAATACATGTTTAGTGTATGAATAATAACTACATGTTTAGTGTATGAATATTAAATACATGTTTAGTGTATAAATATTAAATACATGTTTAGTTTATGAATATTAAATACATGTTTACTGTATTAATATTAAATTTATATTTAGTTTATTAAAATTAAATACATGTTTTTGTATTAATATTAAATACATGTTTAGTGTATAAATATTAAATACATGTTTAGTGTATAAATATTAAATACATGTTTAGTGTATTAATATTAAATACATGTTTAGTGTATGAATAATAACTACATGTTTAGTGTATAAATATTAAATACATGTTTAGTGTATTAATATTAAATACATGTTTGGTGTGAAAATATTAAATACATGTTTAGTCTATTATTAAATTCCATTTTAGTGTATAATTATTAAATAGATGTTTAGTGTATTAATATTAAATAAATGTTTAGTGTATTAATATTAAATATATATTTAGTTTATTAAAATTAAATACATGTTTTTGTATTAATATTAAATACATGTTTAGTGTATAAATATTAAATACATGTTTAGTGTATTAATATTAAATACATGTTTAGTGTATGAATATTAAATACATGTTTAGTTTATTAATATTAAATAAATGTTTAGTGTATAAATATTAAATACAAGTTTAGTGTATAAATATTAAATACACGTTTAGTGTATAAATATTAAATACATGTTTAGTGTATTAATATTAAATACATGTTTAGTGTATGAATATTAAATACATGATTAGTGTATGAATATTAAATACATGTTTAGTGTATAAATATTAAATACATGTTTAGTGTATGAATATTAAATACATGTTTAGTGTATTCATATTAAATATATGTTTGGTTTATTAAAATTAAATACATGTTTTTGTATTAATATTAAATACATGTTTAGTGTATTCATATTAAATAAATTTTTTGTGTATGAATGTTAAATACATGTTTAGTGTATAAATATTAAATATATGTTTAGTTTATTAAAATTAAATACATGTTTTTGTATTAATATTAAATACATGTTTGGTGTATTAATATTAAAAACATGTTTAGTGTATAAATGTTAAATACATGTTTAGTGTATTAATATTAAATATATGTTTAGTTTATTAAAATTAAATACATGTTTTTGTATTAATATTAAATACATGTTTAGTGTATTAATATTAAATACATGTTTTTGTATTAATATTAAATACATGTTTAGTGTATAAATATTAAATACATGTTTAGTGTATTAATATTAAATACATGTTTAGTGTATGAATATTAAATACATGTTTAGTGTATAAATATTAAATACATGTTTAGTGTATTAATATTAAATACATGTTTAGTGTATTAATATTAAATACACTTTTAGTGTATGAATATTAAATACACGTTTAGTGTAAAAATATTAAATATATGTTTAGTTTATTAAAATTAAATACATGTTTTTGTATTAATATTAAATACATATTAAGTGTAAGAATAATAACTACATGTTTATTGAATGAATATTAAATACATGTTTAGTGTATAAATATTTAATACATGTTTAGTGTAATAAAATTAAATATATGTTTAGTTTATTAAAATTAAATACATATTTTTGTATTAATATTAAATACATGTTTAGTGTATAAATATTAAATACATCTTTACTCTATAAATATTAAAAACATGTTTAGTGTATTAATATTAAATATATGTTTAGTTTATTAAACTTAAATACATGTTTTTGTATTAATATTAAATACATGTTTAGTGTATGAATATTAAATACACGTTTAGTGTATGAATATTAAATACATGTTTAGTTTATGAATATTAAATACATGTTTAGTGGATATATAATAAATACATATTTAGTGTATTAATATTAAATACATGTTTAGTGTATAAATATTAAATACATGTTTAGTGTATTAATATTAAATACATGTTTAGTGTATAAATAATAACTACATGTTTAGTGTATGAATATTAAATACATGTTTAGTGTAAAAATGTTAAATACATGTTTAGTTTATGAATATTAAATACATGTTTAGTGTATTAATATTAAATATATATTTAGTTTATTAAAATTAAATACATGTTTTTGGATTAATATTAAATACATGTTTAGTGTATTAAAATTAAATACATGTTTACTGTATTAATATTAAATACATGTTTGGTGTATAAATAATAACTACATGTTTAGTGTATGAATATTAAATACATGTTTAGTGTATAAATATTAAATACATGTTTAGTGTATTAATATTAAATATAGGTTTAGTTTATTAAAATTAAATACATGTTTTTGTATAAATATTAAATATATGTTTAATGTATAAATATTAAATACATGTTTAGTGTATAAATATTAAATACATGTTTAGTGTATGAATATTAAATACATGTTTAGTGTATGAATATTAAATACATTTTTAATGTATGAATATTAAATACATGTTTAGTGTATAAATATTAAATACATGTTTCGTGTATAAATATTAAATACATGTTAAGTGTATGAATATTAAATACATATTTAGTGTATAAATATTAAATACATGATTAGTGTATTAATATTAAATACATGATTAGTGTATAACTATTAAATACACGTTTAGTGTATAAATATTAAATACATGTTTAATGTAATAATATTAAATAAATGTATAGTTTATTAAAATTAAATACATGTTTTTTTATTAATATTAAATACATGTTTAGTGTATAAATATTAAAAACATGTTTAGTGTATTAATATTAAATATATGTTTAGTTTATTAAACTTAAATACATGTTTTTGTATTAATATTAAAAACATGTTTAGTGTATGAATATTAAATACACGTTTAGTGTATGAATATTAAATACATGTTTAGTTTATGAATATTAAATACATGTTTAGTGGATATATAATAAATACATATTTAGTGTATTAATATTAAATACATGTTTAGTGTATAAATATTAAATACATGTTTAGTGTATTAATATTAAATAAATGTTTAGTGTATAAATAATAACTACATGTTTAGTGTATGAATGTTAAATACATGTTTAGTGTATGAATGTTAAATACATGTTTAGTTTATGAATATTAAATACATGTTTTGTGTATTAATATTAAATATATATTTAGTTTATTAAAATTAAATACATGTTTTTGTATTAATATTAAATACATGTTTAGTGTATTAATATTAAATACATGTTTACTGTATTAATATTTAATACATGTTTAGTGTATAAATATTAAATACATGTTTAGTGTATAAATATTAAATACATGTTTAGTGTATTAATATTAAATATATGTTTGGTTTATAAAAAGTAAATACATGTTTTTGTATGAATATTAAATACATGTTTAGTGTATGAATATTAAATACATATTTAGTGTATAAATATTAAATACATGTTTCGTGTACGAATATTAAATACATGTTTAGTGTATACATATTAAATACATGTTTAATGTATGAATATTAAATACATGTTTAGTGTATGAATATTAAATACATTTTTAATGTATGAATATTAAATACATGTTTAGTGTATAAATATTAAATACATGTTTCGTGTATAAATATTAAATACATGTTAAGTGTATGAATATTAAATACATATTTAGTGTATAAATATTAAATACATGATTAGAGTATGAATATTAAATACATAATTAGTGTATAAATATTTAATACATGTTTACTGTATTAATATTAAATGCATGTTTGGTGTATGAATAATAACTACATGTTTAGTGTATGAATACTAAATACATGTTTAGTGTATAAATATTAAATACATGTTTAGTGTATTAATATTAAATATATGTTTAGTTTATTAAAAATTAAATACATGTTTAGTGTATGAATGTTAAATACATGTTTAGTTTATGAATATTAAATACATGTTTAGTGTATTAATATTAAATATATATTTAGTTTATTAAAATTAAATACATGTTTTTGTATTAATATTAAATACATGTTTAGTGTATTAATATTAAATACATGTTTACTGTATTAATATTAAATACATGTTTAGTGTATAAATAATAACTACATGTTTAGTGTATGAATATTAAATACATGTTTAGTGTATAAATAATAACTACATGTTTAGTGTATGAATATTAAATACATGTTTAGTGTATAAATATTAAATACATGTTTAGTGTATTAATATTAAATATATGTTTGGTTCATAAAAATTAAATACATTTTTTGTATGAATATTAAATACATGTTTAGTGTATGAATATTAAATACATATTTAGTGTATAAATATTAAATACATGTTTCGTGTACGAATATTAAATACATGTTTAGTGTATACATATTAAATACATGTTTAATGTATGAATATTAAATACATGTTTAGTGTATGAATATTAAATACATTTTTAATGTATGAATATTAAATACATGTTTAGTGTATGAATATTAAATACATGTTTCGTGTATAAATATTAAATACATGTTAAGTGTATGAATATTAAATACATGTTTAGTGTATAAATATTAAATACATGTTTAGTGTATTATATTAAATATATGTTTAGTTTATTAAAAATTAAATACAAGTTTAGTGTATAAATGTTAAATACATGTTTAGTTCATGAATATTAAATACATGTTTAGTGTATTAATATTAAATATATATTTAGTTTATTAAAATTAAATACATGTTTTTGTATTAATATTAAATACATGTTTAGTGTATTAATATTAAATACATGTTTACTGTATTAATATTAAATACATGTTTAGTGTATAAATAATAACTACATGTTTAGTGTATGAATATTAAATACATGTTTAGTGTATAAATATTAAATACATGTTTAGTGTATTAATATTAAATACATGTTTAGTGTATAAATATTAAATACATGTTTAGTGTATGAATATTAAATACATGTTTAATTTATGAATATCAAATACATGTTTAGTGTATTAATATTAAATATATATTTAGTGTATGAATATTAAATACATGTTTAGTGTATGAATATTAAATATATGTTTAGTGTATAAATATTAAATACATGTTTTTGTATAAATATTAAATACATGTTTAGTGTATTAATATTAAATACATGTTTAGTGTATGAATATTAAATACATGTTTAATTTATGAATATTAAATACATGTTTAGTGTATAAATATTAAATACATGTTTAGTGTATGAATATTAAATACATGTTTAATGTATGAATATTAAATACATTTTTAGTGTATAAATATTAAATACATGTTTCGTGTACGAATATTAAATACATGTTCAGTGTATAAATATTAAATACATGTTTAATGTTTGAATATTAAATACATGTTTAGTGTATGAATATTAAATACATTTTTAATGTATAAATATTAAATACATGTTTCGTGTACGAATATTAAATACATGCTTAGTGTATAAATATTAAATATGTGTTTAATGTATGAATATTAAATACATGTTTAGTGTATGAATATTAAATACATGTTTAATGTATGAATATTAAATACATGTTTACTGTATAAATATTAAATACATGTTTCGTGTACGAATATTAAATACATGTTTAGTGTATAAATATTAAATACATGTTTAATGTTTGAATATTAAATACATGTTTAGTGTATGAATATTAAATACATTTTTAATGTATGAATATTAAATACATGTTTAGTGTATAAATATTAAATACATGTTTCGTGTATAAATATTAAACACGTGTTAAGTGTATGAATATTAAATACATATTTAGTTAATGAATATTAAATACATGATTAGTGTATTAATATTAAATACATGATTAGTGTATAACTATTAAATACATGTTCAGTGTATAAATATTAAATACATGTTTAGTGTAATAATATTAAATATATGTTTAGTTTATTAAAATTAAATACATGTTTTTGTATTAATATTAAATACATGTTTAGTGTATAAATATTAAATACATGTTTAGTGTATTAATATTAAATATATGTTTAGTTTATTAAAAATTAAATACATGTTTAGTGTATGAATGTTAAATACATGTTTAGTGTATTAATATTAAACACATTTTTAGTGTATGAATATTAAATACACTTTTAGTGTATGAATATTAAATACACGTTTAGTGTAAAAATATTAAATACATGTTTAGTGTATGAATATTAAATACATGTTTAATTTATGAATATCAAATACATGTTTAGTGTATTAATATTAAATATATATTTAGTGTATGAATATTAAATACATGTTTAGTGTATGAATATTAAATACATGTTGAGTGTATAAATATTAAATACATGTTTAGTGTATAAATATTAAATACATGTTTCGTGTATAAATATTAAATACATGTTAAGTGTATTAATATTAAATACATATTTAGTGTATAAATATTAAATACATGATTAGAGTATGAATATTAAATACATAATTAGTGTATAAATATTTAATACATGTTTACTGTATTAATATTAAATGCATGTTTGGTGTATGAATAATAACTACATGTTTAGTGTATGAATATTAAATACATGTTTAGTGTATAAATATTAAATACATGTTTAGTGTATTAATATTAAATATATGTTTAGTTTATTAAAAATTAAATACATGTTTAGTGTATGAATGTTAAATACATGTTTAGTTTATGAATATTAAATACATGTTTAGTGTATTAATATTAAATATATATTTAGTTTATTAAAATTAAATACATGTTTTTGTATTAATATTAAATACATGTTTAGTGTATTAATATTAAATACATGTTTACTGTATTAATATTAAATACATGTTTAGTGTATAAATAATAACTACATGTTTAGTGTATGAATATTAAATACATGTTTAGTGTATAAATAATAACTACATGTTTAGTGTATGAATATTAAATACATGTTTAGTGTATAAATATTAAATACATGTTTAGTGTATTAATATTAAATATATGTTTGGTTCATAAAAATTAAATACATTTTTTTGTATGAATATTAAATACATGTTTAGTGTATGAATATTAAATACATATTTAGTGTATAAATATTAAATACATGTTTCGTGTACGAATATTAAATACATGTTTAGTGTATACATATTAAATACATGTTTAATGTATGAATATTAAATACATGTTTAGTGTATGAATATTAAATACATTTTTAATGTATGAATATTAAATACATGTTTAGTGTATGAATATTAAATACATGTTTCGTGTATAAATATTAAATACATGTTAAGTGTATGAATATTAAATACATATTTAGTGTATAAATATTAAATACATGTTTAATGTATGAATATTAAATACATGTTTAGTGTATGAATATTAAATACATGTTTCGTGTATAAATATTAAATACATGTTAAGTGTATGAATATTAAATACACTTTTAGTGTATGAATATTAAATACACGTTTGGTGTACAAATATTAAATACATGTTTAGTGTATTAATATTAAATATATATTTAGTTTATTAAAATTAAATACATGTTTTTGTATTAATATTAAATACATGTTTAGTGTATAAATATTTAATACATGTTTACTGTATTAATATTAAATACATGTTTAGTGTATGAATAATAACTACATGTTTAGTGTATGAATATTAAATACATGTTTAGTGTATAAATATTAAATACATGTTTAGTGTATTGATATTAAATATATGTTTAGTTTATTAAAATTAAATACATGTTTTTGTATAAATATTAAATACATGTTTAGTGTATGAATATTAAATACATGTTTAGTGTATGAATATTAAATACATGTTTAGTGTATGAATATTAAATACATGTTTAATGTATGAATATTAAATACATGTTTAGTGTATAAATATTAAATACATGTTTAGTGTATAAATATTAAATACATGTTTAGTGTATGAATATTAAATGCATGTTTAGTGTATAATATTAAATACATGTTTAGTGTATGAATATTCAATACATTTTTAATGTACGAATATTAAATACATGTTTAGTGTATAAATATTAAATACATATTTAGTGTATGAATATTAAATACATGATTAGTGTATTAATATTAAATACATGTTTAGTGTATGAATATTAAATACACGTTTAGTGTATGAATATTAAATATATATTTAGTTTATCAAAATTAAATACATGTTTTTGTATTAATATTAAATACATGTTTAGTGTATTAATATTAAATACATGTTTACTGTATTAATATTAAATACATGTTTAGTGTATAAATAATAACTACATGTTTAGTGTATGAATATTAAATACATTTTTAGTGTATGAATATTAAATACATTTTTAATGTATGAATATTAAATATGTTTAGTTTATTAAAATTAAATACATGTTTTTGTATTAATATTAAATACATGTTAAGTGTATACGTATTAAATACATGTTTAGTGTATGAATATTAAATACATTTTTAATGTATGAATATTAAATACATGTTTAGTGTATACATATTAAATACATGTTTCGTGTATAAATATTAAATACATGTTAAGTGTATGAATATTAAATACATATTTAGTGTAAGAATATTAAATAGATGATTAGTCTATTAATATTAAATACATGATTAGTGTATAACTATTAAATACATGTTCAGTGTATAAATATTAAATACATGTTTAGTGTAATAATTTTAAATATATGTTTAGTTTATTAAAATTAAATACATGTTTTTGTATTAATATTAAATACATGTTTAGTGTATAAATATTAAATACATGTTTAGTGTATGAATATTAAATGCATGTTTAGTGTATAATATTAAATACATGTTTAGTGTATGAATATTCAATACATGTTTACTGTATAAATATTAAATACATGTTTAGTGTATTAATATTAAATATATGTTTAGTTTATTAAACGTAAATACATGTTTTGTATTAATATTAAATACATGTTTAGTGTATGAATATTAAATACACGTTTAGTGTATAAATATTAAATACATGTTTAGTTTATGAATATCAAATACATGTTTAGTGGATATATAATAAATACATATTTAGTGTATTAATATTAAATACATGTTTAGTGTATAAATATTAAATACATGTTTAGTGTATTAATATTAAATACATGTTTAGTGTATAAATGATAACTACATGTTTAGTATATGAATATTAAATACATGTTTAGTGTATGAATATTAAATACATGATTAGTGTATTAATATTAAATACATGATTAGTGTATAAATATTAAATACATGTTTAGTGTATAATATTAAATACATGTTTAGTGTATGAATATTCAATACATGTTTACTGTATAAATATTAAATACATGTTTAGCGTATTAGTATTAAATATATCTTTAGTTTATTAAACGTAAATACATGTTTTGTATTAATATTAAATACATGTTTAGTTTATGAATATTAAATACATGTTTAGTGGATATATAATAAATACATATTGAGTGTATTAATATTAAATACATGTTTAGTGTATAAATATTAAATACATGTTTAGTGTATTAATATTAAATACATGTTTAGTGTACTAATAATAACTACATGTTTAGTGTATGAATATTAAATACATGTTTAGTGTATAAATGTTAAATACATGTTTAGTTTATGAATATTAAATACATGTTTAGTGTATAAATATTATATACATGTTTAGTGTATTAATATTAAATTCATGTTTAGTGTATGAATATTAAATACATGTTTAGTGTATGAATATTAAATACATGTTTAGTGTATTAATATTAAATATATGATTAGTTTATTAAAATTAAATACATGTTTTTGTATTAATATTAAATACATATTAAGTGTAAGAATAATAACTACATGTTTATTGAATGAATATTAAATAAATGTTTAGTGTATTAATATTAAATATATGTTTAGTTTATTAAAATTAAATACATGTTTTTGTATTAATATTAAATACATGTTTAGTGTATTAATATTAAATATATGTTTAGTTTATTAAAATTAAATACATGTTTTTGTACTAATATTAAATACATGTTTAGTGTATAATTATTAAATACATGTTTAGTGTATTAATATTAAATACATGTTTAGTGTATAAATATAAGTGTATGAGAAACCAAACTTATGTAAAAAAAAATAAAAGAAACAAAAAAAATAGTGTATAAATGTGTATTAATATTAAATATATGATTAGTTTATTAAAATTAAATACATGTTTTTGTATTAATATTAAATACATATTAAGTGTAAGAATAATAACTACATGTTTATTGAATGAATATTAAATAAATGTTTAGTGTATTAATATTAAATACATGTTTAGTGTTTGAATGTTAAATACATGTTTAGTTTATGAATATTAAATACATGTTTTGTGTATTAATATTAAATATATATTTAGTTTATTAAAATTAAATACAAGTTTTTGTATTAATATTAAATACATGTTTAGTGTATTAATATTAAATACATGTTTACTGTATTAATATTTAATACATGTTTAGTGTATAAATAATAACTACATGTTTAGTGTATAAATATTAAATACATGTTTAGTATATAAATATTAAATACATGTTTAGTGTATTAATATTAAATATATGTTTGGTTTATAAAAATTAAATACATGTTTTTGTATGAATATTAAATACATGTTTAGTGTATGAATATTAAATACATATTTAGTGTATAAATATTAAATACATGTTTCGTGTACGAATATTAAATACATGTTTAGTGTATACATATTAAATACATGTTTAATGTATGAATATTAAATACATGTTTAGTGTATGAATATTAAATACATTTTTAATGTATGAATATTAAATACATGTTTAGTGTATAAATATTAAATACATGTTTCGTGTATAAATATTAAATACATGTTAAGTGTACGAATATTAAATACATATTTAGTGTATAAATATTAAATACATGATTAGAGTATGAATATTAAACACATAATTAGTGTATAAATATTAAATACATGTTTATTGTATAAATATTAAATACATGTTTAGTGTATGAATATTAAATACATGTTTAGTGTATAAATATTAAATACAGGTTTAGTGTATTAATAATAAATACATGTTTAGTGTATGAATAATAACTACATGTTTAGTGTATGAATATTAAATACATGTTTAGTGTATAAATATTAAATACATGTTTAGTTTATGAATATTAAATACATGTTTACTGTATTAATATTAAATTTATATTTAGTTTATTAAAATTAAATACATGTTTTTGTATTAATATTAAATACATGTTTAGTGTATAAATATTAAATACATGTTTAGTGTATAAATATTAAATACATGTTTAGTGTATTAATATTAAATACATGTTTAGTGTATGAATAATAACTACATGTTTAGTGTATAAATATTAAATACATGTTTAGTGTATTAATATTAAATACATGTTTGGTGTGAAAATATTAAATACATGTTTAGTCTATTATTAAATTCCATTTTAGTGTATAATTATTAAATAGATGTTTAGTGTATTAATATTAAATAAATGTTTAGTGTATTAATATTAAATATATATTTAGTTTATTAAAATTAAATACATGTTTTTGTATTAATATTAAATACATGTTTAGTGTGTAAATATTAAATACATGTTTAGTGTATTAATATTAAATACATGTTTAGTGTATGAATATTAAATACATGTTTAGTTTATTAATATTAAATAAATGTTTAGTGTATAAATATTAAATACACTTTAATGTATAAATATTAAATACACGTTTAGTGTATAAATATTAAATACATGTTTAGTGTATTAATATTAAATACATGTTTAGTGTATTAATATTAAATACATGTTTAGTGTATTAATATTAAATATATGATTAGTTTATTAAAATTAAATACATGTTTTTGTATTTATATTAAATACATATTAAGTGTAAGAATAATAACTACATGTTTATTGAATGAATATTAAATAAATGTTTAGTGTATGAATATTTAATACATGTTTACTTCACGGTGGCAGAGGGGTTAGTGCGTCTGCCTCACAATACGAAGGTCCTGCAGTCCTGGGTTCAAATCCAGGCTGAGGATCTTTCTGTGTGGAGTTTGCATGTTCTCCCCGTGAATGCGTGGGTTCCCTCCGGGTACTCCGGCTTCCTCCCACTTCCAAAGACATGCACCTGGGGATAGGTTGATTGGCAACACTAAATTGGCCCTAGTGTGTGAATGTGAGTGTGAATGTTGTCTGTCTTTCTGTGTTGGCCCTGCGATGAGGTGGCGACTTGTCCAGGGTGTACCCCGCCTTCCGCCCGATTGTAGCTGAGATAGGCGCCAGCGCCCCCCGTGACCCCGAAAGGGAATAAGCGGTAGAAAATGGATGGATGGATGGATGGAAGTTTAGTTTATTAAAATTAAATACATGTTTTTGTATTAATATTAAATACATGTTTAGTGCATTAATATTAAATATATGTTTAGTTTATTAAAATTAAATACATGTTTTTGTACTAATATTAAATACATGTTTAGTGTATTAATATTAAATACATGTTTAGTGTATTAATATTAAATACATGTTTAGTGTATAAATATAAGTGTATGAGAAACCAAACTTATGTAAAAAAAATAAAAGAAACAAAAAAAAAGGAAAAAGAGAGAGAGAGAGACGGAGAGAGACGGAGAGGGCCGGACTTATTAAGAGGGAACGTGCGCCCTCCTGTGGAGTTTTGCCGCAACTGCACACATAAAGAAATTCATTATTTCCAAGTGTGCCTTATTTAAAGGATAATAAATGCATGTTTACTGTATGAATATTAAATATATGATTAGTATGTGATTACATATACGTTAAGTATATGATTATTAAATACATGTTCAGTGTATTAATATTAAATACATGTTTAGTGTATGAATATTAAATACATGTTTAGTGTATAAATATTAAATACATGTTTAATGTATGAATATTAAATACATGTTTAGTGTATGAATATTAAATACATGTTTAATGTATGAATATTAAATACATGTTTAGTGTATAAATATTAAATACATGTTTCGTGTATAATTATTAAATACATGTTAAGTGTATGAATATTAAATACATATTTAGTGTATAAATATTAAATACATGATTAGAGTATTAATATTAAATACATTATTAGTGTATAAATATTAAATACATGTTTGGTGTATTAATATTAAATACATGTTTAGTGTATTAATATTAAATACATGTTTAGTGTATAAATATTAAATACATGTTTAGTGTAATAATATTAAATATATGTTTAGTTTATTAAAATTAAATACATGTTTTTGTATTAATATTAAATACATGTTAAGTGTATAAATCTCAAATACATGTTTAGTGTATTAATATTAAATTCATGTTTAGTGTATAAATGTTAAATATATGTTTAGTGTAATAATATTAAATATATGTTTAGTTTATTAAAATTAAATACATGTTTTTGTATTAATATTAAATACATGTTAAGTGTATAAATCTCAAATACATGTTTAGTGTATTAATATTTGATTCATGTTTAGTATATGAATGTTAAATATATGTTTAGTGTATGAATATTAAATACATGTTTAGTTTATTAAAATTAAATACATGTTTTTGTATTAATATTAAATACATGTTTAGTGTATAAATATTAAATACATGTTTAGTGTATTAATATTAAATACATGTTTAGTGTATGAATATTAAATACATGTTTAGTGTATGAATATTAAATACATGTTTAGTGTATTAACATTAAATATATGTTTAGTTTATTAAACTTAAATACATGTTTTTGTATTAATATTAAATACATGTTTAGTGTATGAATAATAACTACATGTTTAGTGTATTAATATTAAACACATGTTTAGTGTATGAATATTAAATACACTTTTAGTGTATGAATATTAAATACACGTTTAGTGTACAAATATTAAATACATGTTTAGTGTATTAATATTAAATATATATTTAGTTTATTAAAATTAAATACATGTTTTTGTATTAATATTAAATACATGTTTAGTGTATAAATATTTAATACATGTTTACTGTATTAATATTAAATACATGTTTAGTGTATAAATAATAACTACATGTTTAGTGTATGAATATTAAATACATGTTTAGTGTATAAATATTAAATACATTTTTTTTTGTATTAATATTAAATATATGTTTAGTTTATTAAAATTAAATACATGTTTTTGTATTAATATTAAATACATATTAAGTGTAAGAATAATAACTACATGTTTATTGAATGAATATTAAATACATGTTTAGTGTATAAATATTTAATACATGTTTACTGTATTAATATTAAATACATGTTTAGTGAATGAATAATAACTACATGTTTAGTGTATGAATATTAAATACATGTTTAGTGTATAAATATTAAATACACGTTTAGTGTAAAAATATTAAATACATGTTTAGTGTATTAATATTATATATATGATTAGTTTATTAAAATTAAATACATGTTTTTGTATTAATATTAAATACATATTAAGTGTAAGAATAATAACTACATGTTTATTGAATGAATATTAAATAAATGTTTAGTGTATGAATATTTAATACATGTTTAGTGTATTAATACTAAATATATGTTTAGTTTATTAAAATTAAATACATGTTTTTGTATTAATATTAAATACATGTTTAGTGCATTAATATTAAATATATGTTTAGTTTATTAAAATTAAATACATGTTTTTGTGCTAATATTAAATACATGTTTAGTGTATTAATATTAAATACATGTTTAGTGTATAAATATAAGTGTATGAGAAACCAAACTTATGTAAAAAAAATAAAAGAAACAAAAAAAAAAGAAAAAGAGAGAGAGAGAGAGACGGAGAGAGACGGAGAGGGCCGGACTTATTAAGAGGGAACGTGCGCCCTCCTGTGGAGTTTTGCCGCAACTGCACACATAAAGAAATTCATTATTTCCAAGTGTGCCTTATTTAAAGGATAATAAATACATGTTTACAGTATGAATATTAAATATATGATTAGTATATGATTACATATACGTTTAGTATATGATTATTAAATACATGTTCAGTGTATTAATATTAAATACATGTTTAATGTATGAATATTAAATACATGTTTAGTGTATAAATATTAAATACATGTTTAATGTATGAATATTAAATACATGTTTAGTGTATGAATATTAAATACATGTTTAATGTATGAATATTAAATACATTATTTGTGTATAAATATTAAATACATGTTTGGTGTATTAATATTAAATACATGTTTAGTGTAATAATATTAAATATATGTTTAGTTTATTAAAATTAAATACATGTTTTTGTATTAATATTAAATACATGTTAAGTGTATAAATCTCAAATACATGTTTAGTGTATTAATATTAGATTCATGTTTAGTGTATGAATGTTAAATATATGTTTAGTGTATGAATATTAAATACATGTTTAGTGTATTAATATTAAATACATGTTTAGTGTATGAATATTAAATACATGTTTAGTGTATGAATATTAAATACATGTTTAGTGTATTAATATTAAATATATGTTTAGTTTATTAAACTTAAATACATGTTTTTGTATTAATATTAAATACATGTTTAGTGTATGAATAATAACTACATGTTTAGTGTATTAATATTAAACACATGTTTAGTGTATGAATATTAAATACACTTTTAGTGTATGAATATTAAATACACGTTTAGTGTACAAATATTAAATACATGTTTAGTGTATAAATGTTAAATATATGTTTAGTGTAATAATATTAAATATATGTTTAGTTTATTAAAATTAAATACATGTTTTTGTATTAATATTAAATACATGTTAAGTGTATAAATCTCAAATACATGTTTAGTGTATTAATATTAGATTCATGTTTAGTGTATGAATGTTGAATATATGTTTAGTGTATGAATATTAAATACATGTTTAGTTTATTAAAATTAAATACATGTTTTTGTATTAATATTAAATACATGTTAAGTGTATAAATCTCAAATACATGTTTAGTGTATTAATATTAGATTCATGTTTAGTGTATGAATGTTAAATATATGTTTAGTGTATAAATATTAAATACATGTTTAGTGTATTAATATTAAATATATGTTTAGTTTATTAAACTTAAATACATGTTTTTGTATTAATATTAAATACATGTTTAGTGTATGAATAATAACTACATGTTTAGTGTATTAATATTAAACACATGTTTAGTGTATGAATATTAAATACACTTTTAGTGTATGAATATTAAATACACGTTTAGTGTACAAATATTAAATACATGTTTAGTGTATTAATATTAAATATATATTTAGTTTATTAAAATTAAATACATGTTTTTGTATTAATATTAAATACATGTTTAGTGTATAAATATTTAATACATGTTTACTGTATTAATATTAAATACATGTTTAGTGTATAAATAATAACTACATGTTTAGTGTATGAATATTAAATACATGTTTAGTGTATAAATATAAATACATGTTTAGTGTATTGATATTAAATATATGTTTAGTTTATTAAAATTAAATACATGTTTTTGTATAAATATTAAATACATGTTTAGTGTATGAATATTAAATACATGTTTAGTGTATAAATATTAAATACATGTTTAGTGTATGAATATTAAATACATGTTTAATGTATGAATATTAAATACATGTTTAGTGTATAAATATTAAATACATGTTTAGTGTATAAATATTAAATACATGTTTAGTGTATGAATATTAAATGCATGTTTAGTGTATAATATTAAATACATGTTTAGTGTATGAATATTCAATACATTTTTAATGTACGAATATTAAATACATGTTTAGTGTATAAATATTAAATACATATTTAGTGTATGAATATTAAATACATGATTAGTGTATTAATATTAAATACATGTTTAGTGTATGAATATTAAATACACGTTTAGTGTATGAATATTAAATATATATTTAGTTTATTAAAATTAAATACATGTTTTTGTATTAATATTAAATACATGTTTAGTGTATTAATATTAAATACATGTTTACTGTATTAATATTAAATACATGTTTAGTGTATAAATAATAACCACATGTTTAGTGTATGAATTTTAAATACATGTTTAGTGTATAAATATTAAATACATGTTTAATGTATGAATATTAAATACATGTTTAGTGTATAAATATTAAATACATGTTTCTTGTACGAATATTAAATACATGCTTAGTGTATAAATGTTAAATACATGTTTAATGTATGAATATTAAATACATGTTTAGTGTATGATTATTAAATACATTTTTAATGTATGAATATTAAATACATGTTTAGTGTATACATATTAAATACATGTTTAGTGTATGAATATTAAATACATTTTTAATGTATGAATATTAAATACATGTTTAGTGTATACATATTAAATACATGTTTCGTGTATAAATATTAAATACATGTTAAGTGTATGAATATTAAATACATATTTAGTGTATGAATATTAAATAGATGATTAGTCTATTAATATTAAATACATGATTAGTGTATAACTATTAAATACATGTTCAGTGTATAAATATTAAATACATGTTTAGTGTAATAATTTTAAATATATGTTTAGTTTATTAAAATTAAATACATGTTTTTGTATTAATATTAAATACATGTTTAGTGTATAAATATTAAATACATGTTTAGTGTATGAATATTAAATGCATGTTTAGTGTATAATATTAAATACATGTTTAGTGTATGAATATTCAATACATGTTTACTGTATAAATATTAAATACATGTTTAGTGTATGAATATTAAATACATGTTTAGTGTATAAATGTTAAATACATGTTTAGTTTATGAATATTAAATACATGTTTAGTGTATGAATATTAAATACATGTTCAGTGTATTAATATTAAATTCATGTTTAGTGTATGAATATTAAATACATGTTTAGTGTATAAATATTAAATACATGTTTAGTGTATTAATATTAAATATATGATTAGTTTATTAAAATTAAATACATGTTTTTGTATTAATATTAAATACATATTAAGTGTAAGAATAATAACTACATGTTTATTGAATGAATATTAAATAAATGTTTAGTGTATTAATATTAAATATATGTTTAGTTTATTAAAATTAAATACATGTTTTTGTATTAATATTAAATACATGTTTAGTGTATTAATATTAAATATATGTTTAGTTTATTAAAATTAAATACATGTTTTTGTACTAATATTAAATACATGTTTAGTGTATAATTATTAAATACATGTTTAGTGTATTAATATTAAATACATGTTTAGTGTATAAATATAAGTGTATGAGAAACCAAACTTATGTAAAAAAAAATAAAAGAAACAAAAAAAATAGTGTATAAATAGTAAATAACTAAATGTTTGGTGTATGAATATTAAATACATGTTTAGTGTATAAATATTAAATACATGTTTAGTGTAATAATATTAAATATATGTTTACTTTATTAAAATTAAATACATGTTTTTGTATTAATATTAAATATATGTTAAGTGCATACATATTAAATACATGTTTAGTGTATTAATATTAAATATATAGTTAGTTTATTAAAATTAAATACATGTTTTGTATTAATATTAAATACATGTTTAGTGTATGAATAAAAACTACAGGTTTAGTGTATAAATATTAAGTACATGTTTAGTGTATGAATGTTAAATACATGTTTAGTTTATGAATATTAAATACATGTTTAGTGTATTATTATTAAATATATATTTAGTTTATTAAACTTAAATACATGTTTTTGTATTAATATTAAATACATTTTAATGTATAAATATTAAATACATGTTTAGTGTATAAATATTAAATACATGTTTAGTGTATGAATATTAAATACATGTTTAGTGTATGAATATTAAATTCATTTTTAATGTATGAATATTAAATACATGTTTAGTGTATAAATATTAAATACATGTTTCGTGTATGAATATTAAATACATGTTAAGTGTATGAATATTAAATACATATTTAGTGTATAAATATTAAATATATGATTAGTGTATTAATATTAAATACATGATTAGTGTATAACTATTAAATACACGTTTAGTGTATAAATATTAAATACATGTTTAGTGTAATAATATTAAATATATGTTTAGTTTATTAAAATTAAATACATGTTTTTGTATTAATATTAAATACATGTTTAGTGTATAAATATTAAAAACATGTTTAATGTATTAATATTAAATGTATGTTTAGTTTATTAAACTTAAATACATGTTTTTGTATTAATATTAAATACATGTTTAGTGTATGAATATTAAATACACGTTTAGTGTATGAATATTAAATACATGTTTAGTTTATGAATATTAAATACATGTTTAGTGGATATATAATAAATACATATTTAGTGATTTAATATTAAATACATGTTTAGTGTATAAATATTAAATACATGTTTAGTGTATTAATATTAAATACATATTTAGTGTATAAATAATAACTACATGTTTAATGTATGAATATTAAATACATGTTTAGTGTATGAATGTTAAATACATGTTTAGTTTATGAATATTAAATACATGTTTTGTGTATTAATATTAAATATATATTTAGTTTATTAAAATTAAATACATGTTTTTGTATTAATATTAAATACATGTTTAGTGTATTAATATTAAATACATAATTACTGTATTAATATTTAATACATGTTTAGTGTATAAATAATAACTACATGTTTAGTGTATGAATATTAAATACATGTTTAGTGTATTAATATTAAATATATGTTTGGTTTATAAAAATTAAATACATGTTTTTGTATGAATATTAAATACATGTTTAGTGTATGAATATTAAATACATATTTAGTGTATAAATATTAAATACATGTTTCGTGTACGAATATTAAATACATGTTTAGTGTATACATATTAAATACATGTTTAATGTATAAATATTAAATACATGTTTAGTGTATAAATATTAAATACATGTTTCGTGTATAAATATTAAATACATGTTAAGTGTATGAATATTAAATACATATTTAGTGTATAAATATTAAATACATGATTAGAGTATGAATATTAAATACATAATTAGTGTATAAATATTAAATACATGTTTAGTGTATAAATATTAAATACATGTTTAGTGTATGAATATTAAATACATGTTTAGTGTATAAATATTAAATACATGTTTAGTGTATTAATATTAAACTCATGTTTAGTGTATAAATGTTAAATATATGTTTAGTGTATAAATCTTAAATATATGTTTAGTTTATTAAAATTAAATACATGTTTTTGTATTAATATTAAATACATGTTTAGTGTATTAATATTAAATACATGTTTAGTGTATGAATAATAACTACATGTTTAGTGTATGAATATTAAATACATGTTTAGTGTATGAATATTAAATACATGTTTAGTGTATGCATATTAAATACATGTTTAGTGTATGAATATTCAATACATGTTTAGTGGATATATAATAAATACATATTTAGTGTATTCATATTAAATACATGTTTAGTGTATTAATATTAAATACATGTTTAGTTTATAAATATAAGTGTATGAGAAACCAAACTTATGTAAAAAAAAAATAAAAGAAACAAAAAAAAAGGAAAAAGAGAGAGAGAGAGACGGAGAGGACCGGGCATATTAAGAGGGAACGTGCGCCCTCCTGTGGACTTCTGCCGCAACTGCACACATAAAGTAATTCATTATTTCCAAGTGTGCCTTATTTAGAGGATAATAAATACATGTTTACTGTATGGATATTAAATATATGATTAGTATATAATTACATATACGTTTAGTATATGATTATTAAATACATGTTCAGTGTATTAATATTAAATACATGTTTAGTGTATTAATATTAAATATATGTTTAGTTTATTAAACTTAAATACATGTTTTTGTATTAATATTAAATACATGTTTAGTGTATGAATATTAAATACATGTTTAGTGTATACATATTAAATACATGTTTAGTGTATGAATATTAAATACATTTTTAATGTATGAATATTAAATACATGTTTAGTGTATACATATTAAATACATGTTTCGTGTATAAATATTAAATACATGTTAAGTGTATGAATATTAAATACATATTTAGTGTATGAATATTAAATAGATGATTAGTCTATTAATATTAAATACATGATTAGTGTATAACTATTAAATACATGTTCAGTGTATAAATATTAAATACATGTTTAGTGTAATAATTTTAAATATATGTTTAGTTTATTAAAATTAAATACATGTTTTTGTATTAATATTAAATACATGTTTAGTGTATGAATATTAAATGCATGTTTAGTGTATAATATTAAATACATGTTTAGTGTATGAATATTCAATACATGTTTACTGTATAAATATTAAATACATGTTTAGTGTATGAATATTAAATACATGTTTAGTGTATAAATGTTAAATACATGTTTAGTTTATGAATATTAAATACATGTTTAGTGTATAAATATTAAATACATGTTCAGTGTATTAATATTAAATTCATGTTTAGTGTATGAATATTAAATACATGTTTAGTGTATAAATATTAAATACATGTTTAGTGTATTAATATTAGATATATGATTAGTTTATTAAAATTAAATACATGTTTTTGTATTAATATTAAATACATATTAAGTGTAAGAATAATAACTACATGTTTATTGAATGAATATTAAATAAATGTTTAGTGTATTAATATTAAATATATGTTTAGTTTATTAAAATTAAATACATGTTTTTGTATTAATATTAAATACATGTTTAGTGTATTAATATTAAATATATGTTTAGTTTATTAAAATTAAATACATGTTTTTGTACTAATATTAAATACATGTTTAGTGTATAATTATTAAATACATGTTTAGTGTATTAATATTAAATACATGTTTAGTGTATAAATATAAGTGTATGAGAAACCAAACTTATGTAAAAAAAAATAAAATAAACAAAAAAAATAGTGTATAAATAGTAAATAACTAAATGTTTGGTGTATGAATATTAAATACATGTTTAGTGTATAAATATTAAATACATGTTTAGTGTAATAATATTAAATATATGTTTAGTTTATTAAAATTAAATACATGTTTTTGTATTAATATTAAATATATGTTAAGTGTATAAATATTAAATACATGTTTAGTGTATTAATATTAAATATATGTTTAGTGTATTAATTTTAAATACATGTTTAGTGTATAAATATAAGTGTATGAGAAACCAAACTTATGTAAAAAAAATAAAAGAAACAAAAAAAAAAGAAAAAGAGAGAGAGAGAGAGACGGAGAGAGACGGAGAGGGCCGGACTTATTAAGAGGGAACGTGCGCCCTCCTGTGGAGTTTTGCCGCAACTGCACACATAAAGAAATTCATTATTTCCAAGTGTGCCTTATTTAGAGGATAATAAATACATGTTTACAGTATGAATATTAAATATATGATTAGTATATGATTACATATACGTTTAGTATATGATTATTAAATACATGTTCAGTGTATTAATATTAAATACATGTTTAGTGTATGAATATTAAATACATGTTTAGTGTATTAATATTAAATACATGTTTACTGTATGAAAATTAAATGTATGATTAACGTGTAATTACATATACGTTTAGTATATGATTATTAAATACATAATCAGTGTATTAATATTAAATACATAATCAGTGTATTAATATTAAATACATGTTTAGTGTATGAATATTAAATACATGTTTAGTGTATAAATATTAAATACATGTTTAATGTATGAATATTAAATACAGGTTTAGTGTATGAATATTAAATACATGTTTAATGTATGAATATTAAATACATGTTTAGTGTATAAATATTAAATACATGTTTCGTGTATAAATATTAAATACATGTTAAGTGTATGAATATTAAATACATATTTAGTGTATAAATATTAAATACATGATTAGAGTATTAATATTAAATACATTATTAGTGTATAAATATTAAATACATGTTTGGTGTATTAATATTAAATACATGTTTAGTGTATTAATATTAAATACATGTTTAGTGTATAAATATTAAATACATGATTAGTGTAATAATATTAAATATATGTTTAGTTTATTAAAATTAAATACAGGTTTTTGTATTAATATTAAATACATGTTAAGTGTATGAATCTCAAATACATGTTTAGTGTATTAATATTAAATTCATGTTTAGTGTATAAATGTTAAATATATGTTTAGTGTAATAATATTAAATATATGTTTAGTTTATTAAAATTAAATACATGTTTTTGTATTAATATTAAATACATGGTAAGTGTATAAATCTCAAATACATGTTTAGTGTATTAATATTAGATTCATGTTTAGTGTATGAATGTTAAATATATGTTTAGTGTATGAATATTAAATACATGTTTAGTTTATTAAAATTAAATACATGTTTTTGTATTAATATTAAATACATGTTAAGTGTATGAATCTCAAATACATGTTTAGTGTATTAATATTAAATTCATGTTTAGTGTATAAATGTTAAATATATGTTTAGTGTAATAATATTAAATATATGTTTAGTTTATTAAAATTAAATACATGTTTTTGTATTAATATTAAATACATGTTAAGTGTATAAATCTCAAATACATGTTTAGTGTATTAATATTAGATTCATGTTTAGTGTATGAATGTTAAATATATGTTTAGTGTATAAATATTAAATACATGTTTAGTGTATTAATATTAAATACATGTTTAGTGTATGAATATTAAATACATGTTTAGTGTATGAATATTAAATACATGTTTAGTGTATTAATATTAAATATATGTTTAGTTTATTAAACTTAAATACATGTTTTTGTATTAATATTAAATACATGTTTAGTGTATGAATAATAACTACATGTTTAGTGTATTAATATTAAACACATGTTTAGTGTATGAATATTAAATACACTTTTAGTGTATGAATATTAAATACACGTTTGG
The DNA here is from genome assembly GCF_033978795.1 of Nerophis ophidion. Lineage (NCBI taxonomy): Eukaryota > Metazoa > Chordata > Actinopteri > Syngnathiformes > Syngnathidae > Nerophis > Nerophis ophidion. Next base: position 207,542 of record NW_026907045.1, on the reverse strand, counting down.
TGTACAAATATTAAATACATGTTTAGTGTATTAATATTAAATATATATTTAGTTTATTAAAATTAAATACATGTTTTTGTATTAATATTAAACACATGTTTAGTGTATAAATATTTAATACATGTTTACTGTATTAATATTAAATACATGTTTAGTGTATGAATAATAACTACATGTTTAGTGTATGAATATTAAATATATGTTTAGTGTATAAATATTAAATACATGTTTAGTGTATTGATATTAAATATATGTTTAGTTTATTAAAATTAAATACATGTTTTTGTATAAATATTAAATACATGTTTAGTGTATGAATATTAAATACATGTTTAGTGTATAAATATTAAATACATGTTTAGTGTATGAATATTAAATACATGTTTAATGTATGAATATTAAATACATGTTTAGTGTATAAATATTAAATACATGTTTAGTGTATAAATATTAAATACATGTTTAGTGTATGAATATTAAATGCATGTTTAGTGTATAATATTAAATACATGTTTAGTATATGAATATTCAATACATTTTTAATGTACGAATATTAAATACATGTTTAGTGTATAAATATTAAATACATATTTAGTGTATGAATATTAAATACATGATTAGTGTATTAATATTAAATACATGTTTAGTGTATGAATATTAAATACACGTTTAGTGTATGAATATTAAATATATATTTACTTTATCAAAATTAAATACATGTTTTTGTATTAATATTAAATACATGTTTAGTGTATTAATATTAAATACATGTTTACTGTATTAATATTAAATACATGTTTAGTGTATAAATAATAACTACATGTTTAGTGTATGAATATTAAATACATGTTTAGTGTATGAATATTAAATACATTTTTAATGTATGAATATTAAATACATGTTTAGTGTATACGTATTAAATACATGTTTAGTGTATGAATATTAAATACATTTTTAATTTATGAATATTAAATACATGTTTAGTGTATACATATTAAATACATGTTTCGTGTATAAATATTAAATACATGTTAAGTGTATGATTATTAAATACATATTTAGTGTATGAATATTAAATAGATGATTAGTCTATTAATATTAAATACATGATTAGTGTATAACTATTAAATACATGTTCAGTGTATAAATATTAAATACATGTTTAGTGTAATAATTTTAAATATATGTTTAGTTTATTAAAATTAAATACATGTTTTTGTATTAATATTAAATACATGTTCAGTGTATAAATATTAAATACATGTTTAGTGTATGAATATTAAATGCATGTTTAGTGTATAATATTAAATACATGTTTAGTGTATGAATATTCAATACATGTTTACTGTATAAATATTAAATACATGTTTAGTGTATTAATATTAAATATATGTTTAGTTTATTAAACGTAAATACATGTTTTGTATTAATATTAAATACATGTTTAGTGTATGAATATTAAATACACGTTTAGTGTATAAATATTAAATACATGTTTAGTTTATGAATATCAAATACATGTTTAGTGGATATATAATAAATACATATTTAGTGTATTAATATTAAATACATGTTTAGTGTATAAATATTAAATACATGTTTAGTGTATTAATATTAAATACATGTTTAGTGTATAAATAATAACTACATGTTTAGTATATGAATATTAAATACATGTTTAGTGTATGAATATTAAATACATGATTAGTGTATTAATATTAAATACATGATTAGTGTATAAATATTAAATACACGTTTAGTGTATAATATTAAATACATGTTTAGTGTATGAATATTCAATACATGTTTACTGTATAAATATTAAATACATGTTTAGCGTATTAATATTAAATATATCTTTAGTTTATTAAACGTAAATACATGTTTTGTATTAATATTAAATACATGTTTAGTTTATGAATATTAAATACATGTTTAGTGGATATATAATAAATACATATTGAGTGTATTAATATTAAATACATGTTTAGTGTATAAATATTAAATACATGTTTAGTGTATTAATATTAAATACATGTTTAGTGTATTAATAATAACTACATGTTTAGTGTATGAATATTAAATACATGTTTAGTGTAAAAATGTTAAATACATGTTTAGTTTATGAATATTAAATACATGTTTAGTGTATAAATATTATATACATGTTTAGTGTATGAATATTAAATTCATGTTTAGTGTATGAATATTAAATACATGTTTAGTGTATAAATATTAAATACATGTTTAGTGTATTAATATTAAATATATGATTAGTTTATTAAAATTAAATACATGTTTTTGTATTAATATTAAATACATATTAAGTGTAGGAATAATAACTACATGTTTATTGAATGAATATTAAATAAATGTTTAGTGTATTAATATTAAATATATGTTTAGTTTATTAAAATTAAATACATGTTTTTGTATTAATATTAAATACATGTTTAGTGTATTAATATTAAATATATGTTTAGTTTATTAAAATTAAATACATGTTTTTGTACTAATATTAAATACATGTTTAGTGTATAATTATTAAATACATGTTTAGTGTATTAATATTAAATACATGTTTAGTGTATAAATATAAGTGTATGAGAAACCAAACTTGTGTAAAAAAAAATAAAAGAAACAAAAAAAATAGTGTATAAATGTGTATTAATATTAAATATATGATTAGTTTATTAAAATTAAATACATGTTTTTGTATTAATATTAAATACATATTAAGTGTAAGAATAATAACTACATGTTTATTGAATGAATATTAAATAAATGTTTAGTGTATTAATATTAAATACATGTTTAGTGTATGAATGTTAAATACATGTTTAGTTTATGAATATTAAATACATGTTTTGTGTATTAATATTAAATATATATTTAGTTTATTAAAATTAAATACAAGTTTTTGTATTAATATTAAATACATGTTTAGTGTATTAATATTAAATACATGTTTACTGTATTAATATTTAATACATGTTTAGTGTATAAATAATAACTACATGTTTAGTGTATAAATATTAAATACATGTTTAGTGTATAAATATTAAATACATGTTTAGTGTATTAATATTAAATATATGTTTGGTTTATAAAAATTAAATACATGTTTTTGTATGAATATTAAATACATGTTTAGTGTATGAATATTAAATACATATTTAGTGTATAAATATTAAATACATGTTTCGTGTACGAATATTAAATACATGTTTAGTGTATACATATTAAATACATGTTTAATGTATGAATATTAAATACATGTTTAGTGTATGAATATTAAATACATTTTTAATGTATGAATATTAAATACATGTTTAGTGTATAAATATTAAATACATGTTTCGTGTATAAATATTAAATACATGTTAAGTGTACGAATATTAAATACATATTTAGTGTATAAATATTAAATACATGATTAGAGTATGAATATTAAACACATAACTAGTGTATAAATATTAAATACATGTTTAGTGTATAAATATTAAATACATGTTTAGTGTATGAATATTAAATACATGTTTAGTGTATAAATATTAAATACATGTTTAGTGTATTAATATTAAATACATGTTTAGTGTATAAATATTAAATACAGGTTTAGTGTATTAATAATAAATACATGTTTAGTGTATGAATAATAACTACATGTTTAGTGTATGAATATTAAATACATGTTTAGTGTATAAATATTAAATACATGTTTAGTTTATGAATATTAAATACATGTTTACTGTATTAATATTAAATTTATATTTAGTTTATTAAAATTAAATACATGTTTTTGTATTAATATTAAATACATGTTTAGTGTATAAATATTAAATACATGTTTAGTGTATAAATATTAAATACATGTTTAGTGTATTAATATTAAATACATGTTTAGTGTATGAATAATAACTACATGTTTAGTGTATAAATATTAAATACATGTTTAGTGTATTAATATTAAATACATGTTTGGTGTGAAAATATTAAATACATGTTTAGTCTATTATTAAATTCCATTTTAGTGTATAATTATTAAATAGATGTTTAGTGTATTAATATTAAATAAATGTTTAGTGTATTAATATTAAATATATATTTAGTTTATTAAAATTAAATACATGTTTTTGTATTAATATTAAATACATGTTTAGTGTATAAATATTAAATACATGTTTAGTGTATTAATATTAAATACATGTTTAGTGTATGAATATTAAATACATGTTTAGTTTATTAATATTAAATAAATGTTTAGTGTATAAATATTAAATACAAGTTTAGTGTATAAATATTAAATACACGTTTAGTGTATAAATATTAAATACATGTTTAGTGTATTAATATTAAATACATGTTTAGTGTATTAATATTAAATACATGTTTAGTGTATTAATATTAAATACATGTTTAGTGTATAAATGTTAAATACATGTTTAGTTTATGAATATTAAATACATGTTTAGTGTATTAATATTAAATACATGTTTAGTGTATGAATATTAAATACATGTTTAGTGTATAAATATTAAATAAATGTTTAGTGTATTAATATTAAATACATGTTTAGTGTATAAATATTAAATACACGTTTAGTGTAAAAATATTAAATACATGTTTAGTGTATTAATATTAAATATATGATTAGTTTATTAAAATTAAATACATGTTTTTGTATTTATATTAAATACATATTAAGTGTAAGAATAATAACTACATGTTTATTGAATGAATATTAAATAAATGTTTAGTGTATGAATATTTAATACATGTTTACTTCACGGTGGCAGAGGGGTTAGTGCGTCTGCCTCACAATACGAAGGTCCTGCAGTCCTGGGTTCAAATCCAGGCTGAGGATCTTTCTGTGTGGAGTTTGCATGTTCTCCCCGTGAATGCGTGGGTTCCCTCCGGGTACTCCGGCTTCCTCCCACTTCCAAAGACATGCACCTGGGGATAGGTTGATTGGCAACACTAAATTGGCCCTAGTGTGTGAATGTGAGTGTGAATGTTGTCTGTCTTTCTGTGTTGGCCCTGCGATGAGGTGGCGACTTGTCCAGGGTGTACCCCGCCTTCCGCCCGATTGTAGCTGAGATAGGCGCCAGCGCCCCCCGTGACCCCGAAAGGGAATAAGCGGTAGAAAATGGATGGATGGATGGATGGAAGTTTAGTTTATTAAAATTAAATACATGTTTTTGTATTAATATTAAATATATGTTTAGTGCATTAATATTAAATATATGTTTAGTTTATTAAAATTAAATACATGTTTTTGTACTAATATTAAATACATGTTTAGTGTATTAATATTAAATACATGTTTAGTGTATTAATATAAGTGTATGAGAAACCAAACTTATGTAAAAAAAATAAAAGAAACAAAAAAAAAGAAAAAGAGAGAGAGAGAGAGGCGGAGAGAGACGGAGAGGGCCGGACTTATTAAGAGGGAACGTGCGCCCTCCTGTGGAGTTTTGCCGCAACTGCACACATAAAGAAATTCATTATTTCCAAGTGTGCCTTATTTAAAGGATAATAAATACATGTTTACAGTATGAATATTAAATATATGATTAGTATATGATTACATATACGTTTAGTATATGATTATTAAATACATGTTCAGTGTATTAATATTAAATACATGTTTAATGTATGAATATTAAATACATGTTTAGTGTATAAATATTAAATACATGTTTAATGTATGAATATTAAATACATGTTTAGTGTATGAATATTAAATACATGTTTAATGTATGAATATTAAATACATTATTTGTGTATGAATATTAAATACATGTTTGGTGTATTAATATTAAATACATGTTTAGTGTATGAATATTAAATACATGTTTAGTGTATAAATATTAAATACATGTTTAGTGTAATAATATTAAATATATGTTTAGTTTATTAAAATTAAATACATGTTTTTGTATTAATATTAAATACATGTTAAGTGTATAAATCTCAAATACATGTTTAGTGTATTAATATTAGATTCATGTTTAGTGTATGAATGTTAAATATATGTTTAGTGTATGAATATTAAATACATGTTTAGTGTATTAATATTAAATACATGTTTAGTGTATGAATATTAAATACATGTTTAGTGTATGAATATTAAATACATGTTTAGTGTATTAATATTAAATATATGTTTAGTTTATTAAACTTAAATACATGTTTTTGTATTAATATTAAATACATGTTTAGTGTATGAATAATAACTACATGTTTAGTGTATTAATATTAAACACATGTTTAGTGTATGAATATTAAATACACTTTTAGTGTATGAATATTAAATACACGTTTAGTGTACAAATATTAAATACATGTTTAGTGTATAAATGTTAAATATATGTTTAGTGTAATAATATTAAATATATGTTTAGTTTATTAAAATTAAATACATGTTTTTGTATTAATATTAAATACATGTTAAGTGTATAAATCTCAAATACATGTTTAGTGTATTAATATTAGATTCATGTTTAGTGTATGAATGTTGAATATATGTTTAGTGTATGAATATTAAATACATGTTTAGTTTATTAAAATTAAATACATGTTTTTGTATTAATATTAAATACATGTTAAGTGTATAAATCTCAAATACATGTTTAGTGTATTAATATTAGATTCATGTTTAGTGTATGAATGTTAAATATATGTTTAGTGTATAAATATTAAATACATGTTTAGTGTATTAATATTAAATATATGTTTAGTTTATTAAACTTAAATACATGTTTTTGTATTAATATTAAATACATGTTTAGTGTATGAATAATAACTACATGTTTAGTGTATTAATATTAAACACATGTTTAGTGTATGAATATTAAATACACTTTTAGTGTATGAATATTAAATACACGTTTAGTGTACAAATATTAAATACATGTTTAGTGTATTAATATTAAATATATATTTAGTTTATTAAAATTAAATACATGTTTTTGTATTAATATTAAATACATGTTTAGTGTATAAATATTTAATACATGTTTACTGTATTAATATTAAATACATGTTTAGTGTATAAATAATAACTACATGTTTAGTGTATGAATATTAAATACATGTTTAGTGTATAAATATAAATACATGTTTAGTGTATTGATATTAAATATATGTTTAGTTTATTAAAATTAAATACATGTTTTTGTATGAATATTAAATACATGTTTAGTGTATGAATATTAAATACATGTTTAGTGTATAAATATTAAATACATGTTTAGTGTATGAATATTAAATACATGTTTAATGTATGAATATTAAATACATGTTTAGTGTATAAATATTAAATACATGTTTAGTGTATAAATATTAAATACATGTTTAGTGTATGAATATTAAATGCATGTTTAGTGTATAATATTAAATACATGTTTAGTGTATGAATATTCAATACATTTTTAATGTACGAATATTAAATACATGTTTAGTGTATAAATATTAAATACATATTTAGTGTATGAATATTAAATACATGATTAGTGTATTAATATTAAATACATGTTTAGTGTATGAATATTAAATACACGTTTAGTGTATGAATATTAAATATATATTTAGTTTATTAAAATTAAATACATGTTTTTGTATTAATATTAAATACATGTTTAGTGTATTAATATTAAATACATGTTTACTGTATTAATATTAAATACATGTTTAGTGTATAAATAATAACCACATGTTTAGTGTATGAATTTTAAATACATGTTTAGTGTATAAATATTAAATACATGTTTAATGTATGAATATTAAATACATGTTTAGTGTATAAATATTAAATACATGTTTCGTGTACGAATATTAAATACATGCTTAGTGTATAAATGTTAAATACATGTTTAATGTATGAATATTAAATACATGTTTAGTGTATGATTATTAAATACATTTTAATGTATGAATATTAAATACATGTTTAGTGTATACATATTAAATACATGTTTAGTGTATGAATATTAAATACATTTTTAATGTATGAATATTAAATACATGTTTAGTGTATACATATTAAATACATGTTTCGTGTATAAATATTAAATACATGTTAAGTGTATGAATATTAAATACATATTTAGTGTATGAATATTAAATAGATGATTAGTCTATTAATATTAAATACATGATTAGTGTATAACTATTAAATACATGTTCAGTGTATAAATATTAAATACATGTTTAGTGTAATAATTTTAAATATATGTTTAGTTTATTAAAATTAAATACATGTTTTTGTATTAATATTAAATACATGTTTAGTGTAAAAATATTAAATACATGTTTAGTGTATGAATATTAAATGCATGTTTAGTGTATAATATTAAATACATGTTTAGTGTATGAATATTCAATACATGTTTACTGTATAAATATTAAATACATGTTTAGTGTATGAATATTAAATACATGTTTAGTGTATAAATGTTAAATACATGTTTAGTTTATGAATATTAAAAACATGTTTAGTGTATGAATATTAAATACATGTTCAGTGTATTAATATTAAATTCATGTTTAGTGTATGAATATTAAATACATGTTTAGTGTATAAATATTAAATACATGTTTAGTGTATTAATATTAAATATATGATTAGTTTATTAAAATTAAATACATGTTTTTGTATTAATATTAAATACATATTAAGTGTAAGAATAATAACTACATGTTTATTGAATGAATATTAAATAAATGTTTAGTGTATTAATATTAAATATATGTTTAGTTTATTAAAATTAAATACATGTTTTTGTATTAATATTAAATACATGTTTAGTTTATTAAAATTAAATACATGTTTTTGTACTAATATTAAATACATGTTTAGTGTATAATTATTAAATACATGTTTAGTGTATTAATATTAAATACATGTTTAGTGTATAAATATAAGTGTATGAGAAACCAAACTTATGTAAAAAAAAATAAAAGAAACAAAAAAAATAGTGTATAAATAGTAAATAACTAAATGTTTGGTGTATGAATATTAAATACATGTTTAGTGTATAAATATTAAATACATGTTTAGTGTAATAATATTAAATATATGTTTACTTTATTAAAATTAAATACATGTTTTTGTATTAATATTAAATATATGTTAAGTGCATACATATTAAATACATGTTTAGTGTATTAATATTAAATATATAGTTAGTTTATTAAAATTAAATACATGTTTTGTATTAATATTAAATACATGTTTAGTGTATGAATATTAAATACATGTTTAGTGTATGAATATTAAATACATGTTTAGTGTATTAATATTAAATATATGTTTAGTTTATTAAACTTAAATACATGTTTTTGTATTAATATTAAATACATGTTTAGTGTATGAATAATAACTACATGTTTAGTGTATTAATATTAAACACATGTTTAGTGTATGAATATTAAATACACTTTTAGTGTATGAATATTAAATACACGTTTGGTGTACAAATATTAAATACATGTTTAGTGTATTAATATTAAATATATATTTAGTTTATTAAAATTAAATACATGTTTTTGTATTAATATTAAACACATGTTTAGTGTATAAATATTTAATACATGTTTACTGTATTAATATTAAATACATGTTTAGTGTATGAATAATAACTACATGTTTAGTGTATGAATATTAAATACATGTTTAGTGTATAAATATTAAATACATGTTTAGTGTATTGATATTAAATATATGTTTAGTTTATTAAAATTAAATACATGTTTTTGTATAAATATTAAATACATGTTTAGTGTATGAATATTAAATACATGTTTAGTGTATAAATATTAAATACATGTTTAGTGTATGAATATTAAATACATGTTTAATGTATGAATATTAAATACATGTTTAGTGTATAAATATTAAATACATGTTTAGTGTATAAATATTAAATACATGTTTAGTGTATGAATATTAAATGCATGTTTAGTGTATAATATTAAATACATGTTTAGTGTATGAATATTCAATAAATTTTTAATGTACGAATATTAAATACATGTTTAGTGTATAAATATTAAATACATATTTAGTGTATGAATATTAAATACATGATTAGTGTATTAATATTAAATACATGTTTAGTGTATTAATATTAAATACATAATTACTGTATTAATATTTAATACATGTTTAGTGTATAAATAATAACTACATGTTTAGTGTATAAATATTAAATACATGTTTAGTGTATTAATATTAAATATATGTTTGGTTTATAAAAATTAAATACATGTTTTTGTATGAATATTAAATACATGTTTAGTGTATGAATATTAAATACATATTTAGTGTATAAATATTAAATACATGTTTCGTGTACGAATATTAAATACATGTTTAGTGTATACATATTAAATACATGTTTAATGTATAAATATTAAATACATGTTTAGTGTATAAATATTAAATACATGTTTCGTGTATAAATATTAAATACATGTTAAGTGTATGAATATTAAATACATATTTAGTGTATAAATATTAAATACATGATTAGAGTATGAATATTAAATACATAATTAGTGTATAAATATTAAATACATGTTTAGTGTATAAATATTAAATACATGTTTAGTGTATGAATATTAAATACATGTTTAGTGTATAAATATTAAATACATGTTTAGTGTATTAATATTAAATTCATGTTTAGTGTATAAATGTTAAATATATGTTTAGTGTATAAATCTTAAATATATGTTTAGTTTATTAAAATTAAATACATGTTTTTGTATTAATATTAAATACATGTTTAGTGTATTAATATTAAATACATGTTTAGTGTATGAATAATAACTACATGTTTAGTGTATGAATATTAAATACATGTTTAGTGTATGAATATTAAATACATGTTTAGTGTATGCATATTAAATACATGTTTAGTGTATGAATATTCAATACATGTTTAGTGGATATATAATAAATACATATTTAGTGTATTCATATTAAATACATGTTTAGTGTATTAATATTAAATACATGTTTAGTTTATAAATATAAGTGTATGAGAAACCAAACTTATGTAAAAAAAAAATAAAAGAAACAAAAAAAAAGGAAAAAGAGAGAGAGAGAGACGGAGAGGACCGGGCATATTAAGAGGGAACGTTCGCCCTCCTGTGGACTTCTGCGGCAACTGCACACATAAAGAAATTCATTATTTCCAAGTGTGCCTTATTTAGAGGATAATAAATACATGTTTACTGTATGGATATTAAATATATGATTAGTATATAATTACATATACGTTTAGTATATGATTATTAAATACATGTTCAGTGTATTAATATTAAATACATGTTTAGTGTATTAATATTAAATATATGTTTAGTTTATTAAACTTAAATACATGTTTTTGTATTAATATTAAATACATGTTTAGTGTATGAATATTAAATACATGTTTAGTGTATACATATTAAATACATGTTTAGTGTATGAATATTAAATACATTTTTAATGTATGAATATTAAATACATGTTTAGTGTATACATATTAAATACATGTTTCGTGTATAAATATTAAATACATGTTAAGTGTATGAATATTAAATACATATTTAGTGTATGAATATTAAATAGATGATTAGTCTATTAATATTAAATACATGATTAGTGTATAACTATTAAATACATGTTCAGTGTATAAATATTAAATACATGTTTAGTGTAATAATTTTAAATATATGTTTAGTTTATTAAAATTAAATACATGTTTTTGTATTAATATTAAATACATGTTTAGTGTATGAATATTAAATGCATGTTTAGTGTATAATATTAAATACATGTTTAGTGTATGAATATTCAATACATGTTTACTGTATAAATATTAAATACATGTTTAGTGTATGAATATTAAATACATGTTTAGTGTATAAATGTTAAATACATGTTTAGTTTATGAATATTAAATACATGTTTAGTGTATAAATATTAAATACATGTTCAGTGTATTAATATTAAATTCATGTTTAGTGTATGAATATTAAATACATGTTTAGTGTATAAATATTAAATACATGTTTAGTGTATTAATATTAGATATATGATTAGTTTATTAAAATTAAATACATGTTTTTGTATTAATATTAAATACATATTAAGTGTAAGAATAATAACTACATGTTTATTGAATGAATATTAAATAAATGTTTAGTGTATTAATATTAAATATATGTTTAGTTTATTAAAATTAAATACATGTTTTTGTATTAATATTAAATACATGTTTAGTGTATTAATATTAAATATATGTTTAGTTTATTAAAATTAAATACATGTTTTTGTACTAATATTAAATACATGTTTAGTGTATAATTATTAAATACATGTTTAGTGTATTAATATTAAATACATGTTTAGTGTATAAATATAAGTGTATGAGAAACCAAACTTATGTAAAAAAAAATAAAATAAACAAAAAAAATAGTGTATAAATAGTAAATAACTAAATGTTTGGTGTATGAATATTAAATACATGTTTAGTGTATAAATATTAAATACATGTTTAGTGTAATAATATTAAATATATGTTTAGTTTATTAAAATTAAATACATGTTTTTGTATTAATATTAAATATATGTTAAGTGTATAAATATTAAATACATGTTTAGTGTATTAATATTAAATATATGTTTAGTGTATTAATATTAAATACATGTTTAGTGTATAAATATAAGTGTATGAGAAACCAAACTTATGTAAAAAAAATAAAAGAAACAAAAAAAAAAGAAAAAGAGAGAGAGAGAGAGACGGAGAGAGACGGAGAGGGCCGGACTTATTAAGAGGGAACGTGCGCCCTCCTGTGGAGTTTTGCCGCAACTGCACACATAAAGAAATTCATTATTTCCAAGTGTGCCTTATTTAAAGGATAATAAATACATGTTTACAGTATGAATATTAAATATATGATTAGTATATGATTACATATACGTTTAGTATATGATTATTAAATACATGTTCAGTGTATTAATATTAAATACATGTTTAGTGTATGAATATTAAATACATGTTTAGTGTATAAATATTAAATACATGTTTACTGTATGAAAATTAAATGTATGATTAGTGTGTAATTACATATACGTTTAGTATATGATTATTAAATACATAATCAGTGTATTAATATTAAATACATAATCAGTGTATTAATATTAAATACATGTTTAGTGTATGAATATTAAATACATGTTTAGTGTATAAATATTAAATACATGTTTAGTGTATGAATATTAAATACATGTTTAATGTATGAATATTAAATACATGTTTAGTGTATAAATATTAAATACATGTTTAGTGTATAAATATTAAATACATGTTTAGTGTATGAATATTAAATGCATGTTTAGTGTATAATATTAAATACATGTTTAGTGTATGAATATTCAATACATTTTTAATGTACGAATATTAAATACATGTTAAGTGTATAAATATTAAATACATATTTAGTGTATGAATATTAAATACATGATTAGTGTATTAATATTAAATACATGTTTAGTGTATGAATATTAAATACACGTTTAGTGTATGAATATTAAATATATATTTACTTTATCAAAATTAAATACATGTTTTTGTATTAATATTAAATACATGTTTAGTGTATTAATATTAAATACATGTTTACTGTATTAATATTAAATACATGTTTAGTGTATAAATAATAACTACATGTTTAGTGTATGAATATTAAATACATGTTTAGTGTATGAATATTAAATACATTTTTAATGTATGAATATTAAATACATGTTTAGTGTATACGTATTAAATACATGTTTAGTGTATGAATATTAAATACATTTTTAATTTATGAATATTAAATACATGTTTAGTGTATACATATTAAATACATGTTTCGTGTATAAATATTAAATACATGTTAAGTGTATGATTATTAAATACATATTTAGTGTATGAATATTAAATAGATGATTAGTCTATTAATATTAAATACATGATTAGTGTATAACTATTAAATACATGTTCAGTGTATAAATATTAAATACATGTTTAGTGTAATAATTTTAAATATATGTTTAGTTTATTAAAATTAAATACATGTTTTTGTATTAATATTAAATACATGTTTAGTGTATAAATATTAAATACATGTTTAGTGTATGAATATTAAATGCATGTTTAGTGTATAATATTAAATACATGTTTAGTGTATGAATATTCAATACATGTTTACTGTATAAATATTAAATACATGTTTAGTGTATTAATATTAAATATATGTTTAGTTTATTAAACGTAAATACATGTTTTGTATTAATATTAAATACATGTTTAGTGTATGAATATTAAATACACGTTTAGTGTATAAATATTAAATACATGTTTAGTTTATGAATATCAAATACATGTTTAGTGGATATATAATAAATACATATTTAGTGTATTAATATTAAATACATGTTTAGTGTATAAATATTAAATACATGTTTAGTGTATTAATATTAAATACATGTTTAGTGTATAAATAATAACTACATGTTTAGTATATGAATATTAAATACATGTTTAGTGTATGAATATTAAATACATGATTAGTGTATTAATATTAAATACATGATTAGTGTATAAATATTAAATACATGTTTAGTGTATAATATTAAATACATGTTTAGTGTATGAATATTCAATACATGTTTACTGTATAAATATTAAATACATGTTTAGCGTATTAATATTAAATATATCTTTAGTTTATTAAACGTAAATACATGTTTTGTATTAATATTAAATACATGTTTAGTTTATGAATATTAAATACATGTTTAGTGGATATATAATAAATACATATTGAGTGTATTAATATTAAATACATGTTTAGTGTATAAATATTAAATACATGTTTAGTGTATTAATATTAAATACATGTTTAGTGTATTAATAATAACTACATGTTTAGTGTATGAATATTAAATACATGTTTAGTGTAAAAATGTTAAATACATGTTTAGTTTATGAATATTAAATACATGTTTAGTGTATAAATATTATATACATGTTTAGTGTATGAATATTAAATTCATGTTTAGTGTATGAATATTAAATACATGTTTAGTGTATAAATATTAAATACATGTTTAGTGTATTAATATTAAATATATGATTAGTTTATTAAAATTAAATACATGTTTTTGTATTAATATTAAATACATATTAAGTGTAAGAATAATAACTACATGTTTATTGAATGAATATTAAATAAATGTTTAGTGTATTAATATTAAATATATGTTTAGTTTATTAAAATTAAATACATGTTTTTGTATTAATATTAAATACATGTTTAGTGTATTAATATTAAATATATGTTTAGTTTATTAAAATTAAATACATGTTTTTGTACTAATATTAAATACATGTTTAGTGTATAATTATTAAATACATGTTTAGTGTATTAATATTAAATACATGTTTAGTGTATAAATATAAGTGTATGAGAAACCAAACTTATGTAAAAAAAAAATAAAAGAAACAAAAAAAATAGTGTATAAATGTGTATTAATATTAAATATATGATTAGTTTATTAAAATTAAATACATGTTTTTGTATTAATATTAAATACATATTAAGTGTAAGAATAATAACTACATGTTTATTGAATGAATATTAAATAAATGTTTAGTGTATTAATATTAAATACATGTTTAGTGTATGAATGTTAAATACATGTTTAGTTTATGAATATTAAATACATGTTTTGTGTATTAATATTAAATATATATTTAGTTTATTAAAATTAAATACAAGTTTTTGTGTTAATATTAAATACATGTTTAGTGTATTAATATTAAAAACATGTTTAGTGTATAAATGTTAAATACATGTTTAGTGTATAAATAATAACTACATGTTTAGTGTATAAATATTAAATACATGTTTAGTGTATAAATATTAAATACATGTTTAGTGTATTAATATTAAATATATGTTTGGTTTATAAAAATTAAATACATGTTTTTGTATGAATATTAAATACATGTTTAGTGTATGAATATTAAATACATATTTAGTGTATAAATATTAAATACATGTTTCGTGTACGAATATTAAATACATGTTTAGTGTATACATATTAAATACATGTTTAATGTATGAATATTAAATACATGTTTAGTGTATGAATATTAAATACATTTTTAATGTATGAATATTAAATACATGTTTAGTGTATAAATATTAAATACATGTTTCGTGTATAAATATTAAATACATGTTAAGTGTACGAATATTAAATACATATTTAGTGTATAAATATTAAATACATGATTAGAGTATGAATATTAAACACATAACTAGTGTATAAATATTAAATACATGTTTAGTGTATAAATATTAAATACATGTTTAGTGTATGAATATTAAATACATGTTTAGTGTATAAATATTAAATACATGTTTAGTGTATTAATATTAAATACATGTTTAGTGTATAAATATTAAATACAGGTTTAGTGTATTAATAATAAATACATGTTTAGTGTATGAATAATAACTACATGTTTAGTGTATGAATATTAAATACATGTTTAGTGTATAAATATTAAATACATGTTTAGTTTATGAATATTAAATACATGTTTACTGTACTAATATTAAATTTATATTTAGTTTATTAAAATTAAATACATGTTTTTGTATTAATATTAAATACATGTTTAGTGTATAAATATTAAATACATGTTTAGTGTATAAATATTAAATACATGTTTAGTGTATTAATATTAAATACATGTTTAGTGTATGAATAATAACTACATGTTTAGTGTATAAATATTAAATACATATTTAGTGTATTAATATTAAATACATGTTTGGTGTGAAAATATTAAATACATGTTTAGTCTATTATTAAATTCCATTTTAGTGTATAATTATTAAATAGATGTTTAGTGTATTAATATTAAATAAATGTTTAGTGTATTAATATTAAATATATATTTAGTTTATTAAAATTAAATACATGTTTTTGTATTAATATTAAATACATGTTTAGTGTATAAATATTAAATACATGTTTAGTGTATTAATATTAAATACATGTTTAGTGTATGAATATTAAATACATGTTTAGTTTATTAATATTAAATAAATGTTTAGTGTATAAATATTAAATTCAAGTTTAGTGTATAAATATTAAATACACGTTTAGTGTATAAATATTAAATACATGTTTAGTGTATTAATATTAAATACATGTTTAGTGTATTAATATTAAATACATGTTTAGTGTATTAATATTAAATACATGTTTAGTGTATAAATGTTAAATACATGTTTAGTTTATGAATATTAAATACATGTTTAGTGTATTAATATTAAATACATGTTTAGTGTATGAATATTAAATACATGTTTAGTGTATAAATATTAAATACATGTTTAGTGTATTAATATTAAATACATGTTTAGTGTATAAATATTAAATACACGTTTAGTGTAAAAATATTAAATACATGTTTAGTGTATTAATATTAAATATATGATTAGTTTATTAAAATTAAATACATGTTTTTGTATTTATATTAAATACATATTAAGTGTAAGAATAATAACTACATGTTTATTGAATGAATATTAAATAAATGTTTAGTGTATGAATATTTAATACATGTTTACTTCACGGTGGCAGAGGGGTTAGTGCGTCTGCCTCACAATACGAAGGTCCTGCAGTCCTGGGTTCAAATCCAGGCTGAGGATCTTTCTGTGTGGAGTTTGCATGTTCTCCCCGTGAATGCGTGGGTTCCCTCCGGGTACTCCGGCTTCCTCCCACTTCCAAAGACATGCACCTGGGGATAGGTTGATTGGCAACACTAAATTGGCCCTAGTGTGTGAATGTGAGTGTGAATGTTGTCTGTCTTTCTGTGTTGGCCCTGCGATGAGGTGGCGACTTGTCCAGGGTGTACCCCGCCTTCCGCCCGATTGTAGCTGAGATAGGCGCCAGCGCCCCCCGTGACCCCGAAAGGGAATACGCGATAGATAATGGATGGATGGATGGATGGAAGTTTAGTTTATTAAAATTAAATACATGTTTTCGTATTAATATTAAATACATGTTTAGTGCATTAATATTAAATATATGTTTAGTTTATTAAAATTAAATACATGTTTTTGTACTAATATTAAATACATGTTTAGTGTATTAATATTAAATACATGTTTAGTGTATTAATATTAAATACATGTTTAGTGTATAAATATAAGTGTATGAGAAACCAAACTTATGTAAAAAAAATAAAAGAAACAAAAAAAAAAGAAAAAGAGAGAGAGAGAGAGGCGGAGAGAGACGGAGAGAGACGGAGAGGGCCGGACTTATTAAGAGGGAACGTGCGCCCTCCTGTGGAGTTTTGCCGCAACTGCACACATAAAGAAATTCATTATTTCCAAGTGTGCCTTATTTAAAGGATAATAAATACATGTTTACTGTATGAATATTAAATATATGATTAGTATATGATTACATATACGTTTAGTATATGATTATTAAATACATGTTCAGTGTATTAATATTAAATACATGTTTAGTGTATGAATATTAAATACATGTTTAGTGTATAAATATTAAATACATGTTTACTGTATGAAAATTAAATATATGATTAGTGTGTAATTACATATACGTTTAGTATATGATTATTACATACATAATCAGTGTATTAATATTAAATACATAATCAGTGTATTAATATTAAATACATGTTTAATGTATGAATATTAAATACATGTTTAGTGTATGAATATTAAATACATGTTTAATGTATGAATATTAAATACATGTTTAGTGTATGAATATTAAATACATGTTTAGTGTATAAATATTAAATACATGTTTCGTGTATAATTATTAAATACATGTTAAGTGTATGAATATTAAATACATATTTAGTGTATAAATATTAAATACATGATTAGAGTATTAATATTAAATACATTATTAGTGTATAAATATTAAATACATGTTTGGTGTATTAATATTAAATACATGTTTAGTGTATTAATATTAAATACATGTTTAGTGTATAAATATTAAATACATGTTTAGTGTAATAATATTAAATATATGTTTAGTTTATTAAAATTAAATACATGTTTTTGTATTAATATTAAATACATGTTAAGTGTATAAATCTCAAATACATGTTTAGTGTATTAATATTAAATTCATGTTTAGTGTATAAATGTTAAATATATGTTTAGTGTAATAATATTAAATATATGTTTAGTTTATTAAAATTAAATACATGTTTTTGTATTAATATTAAATACATGTTAAGTGTATAAATCTCAAATACATGTTTAGTGTATTAATATTTGATTCATGTTTAGTATATGAATGTTAAATATATGTTTAGTGTATGAATATTAAATACATGTTTAGTTTATTAAAATTAAATACATGTTTTTGTATTAATATTAAATACATGTTTAGTGTATAAATATTAAATACATGTTTAGTGTATTAATATTAAATACATGTTTAGTGTATGAATATTAAATACATGTTTAGTGTATGAATATTAAATACATGTTTAGTGTATTAATATTAAATATATGTTTAGTTTATTAAACTTAAATACATGTTTTTGTATTAATATTAAATACGTGTTTAGTGTATGAATAATAACTACATGTTTAGTGTATTAATATTAAACACATGTTTAGTGTATGAATATTAAATACACTTTTAGTGTATGAATATTAAATACATGTTTAGTGTATTAATATTAAATATATATTTAGTTTATAAAAATTAAATACATGTTTTTGTATTAATATTAAATACATGTTTAGTGTATAAATATTTAATACATGTTTACTGTATTAATATTAAATACATGTTTAGTGTATAAATAATAACTACATGTTTAGTGTATGAATATTAAATACATGTTTAGTGTATAAATATTAAATACATTTTTTATTGTATTAATATTAAATATATGTTTAGTTTATTAAAATTAAATACATGTTTTTGTATTAATATTAAATACATATTAAGTGTAAGAATAATAACTACATGTTTATTGAATGAATATTAAATACATGTTTAGTGTATAAATATTTAATACATGTTTACTGTATTAATATTAAATACATGTTTAGTGAATGAATAATAACTACATGTTTAGTGTATGAATATTAAATACATGTTTAGTGTATAAATATTAAATACATGTTTAGTGTATTAATATTAAATATATGTTTAGTTTACTAAAAATTAAATACATGTTTAGTGTATGAATATTAAATACATGTTTAGTGTATAAATGTTAAATACATGTTTAGTTTATGAATATTAAATACATGTTTAGTGTATTAATATTAAATATATATTTAGTTTATTAAAATTAAATACATGTTTTTGTATTAATATTAAATACATGTTTAGTGTATAAATAATAACTACATGTTTAGTGTATGAATATTAAATACATGTTTAGTGTATAAATACTAAATACATGTTTAGTGTATTGATATTAAATATATGTTTAGTTTATTAAAATTAAATACATGTTTTTGTATAAATATTAAATACATGTTTAGTGTATGAATATTAAATACATGTTTAGTGTATGAATATTAAATACATGTTTAGTGTATGAATATTAAATACATGTTTAATGTATGAATAATAACTACAGGTTTAGTGTATAAATATTAAGTACATGTTTAGTGTATGAATGTTAAATACATGTTTAGTTTATGAATATTAAATACATGTTTAGTGTATTAATATTAAATATATATTTGGTTTATTAAACTTAAATACATGTTTTTGTATTAATATTAAATACATGTTTAGTGTATAAATATTAAATACATATTTAGTGTATGTATATTAAATACATGCTTAATGTACTAATATTAAATAAATGTTTAGTGTATGAATATCAAATACATGTTTAGTGTATGAATATTAAATACACGTTTAGTGTATGAATATTAAATACATGGTTAGTTTATGAATATTAAATACATGTTTAGTGGATATATAATAAATACATATTTAGTGTATTAATATTAAATACATGTTTAGTGTATGAATATTAAATACATGTTTAGTGTATAAATATTAAATACATGTTTAGTGTATTAATATTAAATACATGTTTAGTGTATAAATATTAAATACACGTTTAGTGTAAAAATATTAAATACATGTTTAGTGTATTAATATTAAATATATGATTAGTTTATTAAAATTAAATACATGTTTTTGTATTAATATTAAATACATATTAAGTGTAAGAATAATAACTACATGTTTATTGAATGAATATTAAATAAATGTTTAGTGTATGAATATTTAATACATGTTTAGTGTATTAATACTAAATATATGTTTAGTTTATTAAAATTAAATACATGTTTTTGTATTAATATTAAATACATGTTTAGTGCATTAATATTAAATATATGTTTAGTTTATTAAAATTAAATACATGTTTTTGTACTAATATTAAATACATGTTTAGTGTATTAATATTAAATACATGTTTAGTGTATTAATATTAAATACATGTTTAGTGTATAAATATAAGTGTATGAAAAACCAAACTTATGTAAAAAAAAAAAAAGAAACAAAAAAAAAGGAAAAAGAGAGAGAGATAGAGACGGAGAGAGACGGAGAGGGCCGGACTTATTAAGAGGGAACGTGCGCCCTCCTGTGGAGTTTTGCCGCAACTGCACACATAAAGAAATTCATTATTTCCAAGTGTGCCTTATTTAAAGGATAATAAATACATGTTTACAGTATGAATATTAAATATATGATTAGTATATGATTACATATACGTTTAGTATATGATTATTAAATACATGTTCAGTGTATTAATATTAAATACATGTTTAGTGTATTAATATTAAATTCATGTTTAGTGTATAAATGTTAAATATATGTTTACTGTATGAAAATTAAATATATGATTAGTGTGTAATTACATATACGTTTAGTATATGATTATTAAATACATAATCAGTGTATTAATATTAAATACATAATCAGTGTATTAATATTAAATACATGTTTAGTGTATGAATATTAAATACATGTTTAGTGTATAAATATTAAATACATGTTTAATGTATGAATATTAAATACATTTTTAGTGTATGAATATTAAATACATGTTTAATGTATGAATATTAAATACATGTTTAGTGTATAAATATTAAATACATGTTTCGTGTATAATTATTAAATACATGTTAAGTGTATGAATATTCAATACATATTTAGTGTATAAATATTAAATACATGATTAGAGTATTAATATTAAATACATTATTAGTGTATAAATATTAAATACATGTTTGGTGTATTAATATTAAATACATGTTTAGTGTATTAATATTAAATACATGTTTAGTGTATAAATATTAAATACATGTTTAGTGTAATAATATTAAATATATGTTTAGTTTATTAAAATTAAATACATGTTTTTGTATTAATATTAAATACATGTTAAGTGTATAAATCTCAAATACATGTTTAGTGTATTAATATTAAATTCATGTTTAGTGTATAAATGTTAAATATATGTTTAGTGTAATAATATTAAATATATGTTTAGTTTATTACAATTAAATACGTGTTTTTGTATTAATATTAAATACATGTTAAGTGTATAAATCTCAAATACATGTTTAGTGTATTAATATTAGATTCGTGTTTAGTATATGAATGTTAAATATATGTTTAGTGTATGAATATTAAATACATGTTTAGTTTATTAAAATTAAATACATGTTTTTGTATTAATATTAAATAAATGTTTAGTGTATAAATATTAAATACATGTTTAGTGTATTAATATTAAATACATGTTTAGTGTATGAATATTAAATACATGTTTAGTGTATGAATATTAAATACATGTTTAGTGTATGAATATTAAATACATGTTTAGTGTATTAATATTAAATATATGTTTAGTTTATTAAACTTAAATACATGTTTTTGTATTAATATTAAATACATGTTTAGTGTATGAATAATAACTACATGTTTAGTGTATTAATATTAAACACATGTTTAGTGTATGAATATTAAATACACTTTTAGTGTATGAATATTAAATACACGTTTAGTGTACAAATATTAAATACATGTTTAGTGTATTAATATTAAATATATATTTAGTTTATTAAAATTAAATACATGTTTTTGTATTAATATTAAATACATGTTTAGTGTATAAATATTTAATACATGTTTACTGTATTAATATTAAATACATGTTTAGTGTATAAATAATAACTACATGTTTAGTGTATGAATATTAAATACATGTTTAGTGTATAAATATTAAATACATTTTTTATTGTATTAATATTAAATATATGTTTAGTTTATTAAAATTAAATGCATGTTTTTGTATTAATATTAAATACATATTAAGTGTAAGAATAATAACTACATGTTTATTGAATGAATATTAAATACATGTTTAGTGTATAAATATTTAATACATGTTTACTGTATTAATATTAAATACATGTTTAGTGAATGAATATTAAATATATGTTTAGTTTATTAAACTTAAATACATGTTTTTGTATTAACATTAAATACATGTTTAGTGTATGAATATTAAATACACGTTTAGTGTATGAATATTGAATACATGTTTAGTTTATGAATATTAAATACATGTTTAGTTGATATATAATAAATACATATTTAGTGTTTTAATATTAAATACATGTTTCGTGTATAAATATTAAATACATGTTTAGTGTATTAATATTAAATACATGTTTAGTGTATAAATATTAAATACAGGTTTAGTGTATTAA
This sequence comes from Nerophis ophidion, assembly GCF_033978795.1. Taxonomy (NCBI): domain Eukaryota; kingdom Metazoa; phylum Chordata; class Actinopteri; order Syngnathiformes; family Syngnathidae; genus Nerophis; species Nerophis ophidion. Next base: position 183,668 of record NW_026907045.1, on the reverse strand, counting down.
TATTAAATACATGTTTATTGTATGAATAATAACTTCATGTTTAGTGTATGAATATTAAATACATGTTTAGTGTATTAATATTAAATGTTTAGTTTATTAAAATTAAATACATGTTTTTGTACTAATATTAAATACATGTTTAGTGTATTAATATTAAAAACATGTTTAGTGTATAAATGTTAAATACATGTTTCGTGTATGAATAATAACTACATGTTTAGTGTATGAATATTAAATACATGTTTAGTGTATTAATATTAAATGTTTAGTTTATTAAAATTAAATACATGTTTTTGTATTAATATTAAATACATGTTTAGTGTATAAATATTAAATACATGTTTAGTGTATTAATATTAAATACATGTTTAGTGTATAAATATAAGTGTATGAGAAACCAAACTTATGTAAAAAAAAAAATAAAAGAAACAAAAAAAAAGGAAAAAGAGAGAGAGAGAGACGGAGGGGACCGGGCATTTAAGAGGGAACGTGCGCCCTCCTGTGGACTTCTGCCGCAACTGCACACATAAAGAAATTCATTATTTCCAAGTGTGCCTTTTTAGAGGATAATAAATACATGTTTACTGTATGAATATTAAATATATGATTAGTATATAATTACATATATGCTTGGTATATGATTATGAAATACATATTCAGTGTATTGATATTACATACATGTTTAGTGTATGAATATTAAATACATGTTTAGTGTATGAATATTAAATACATGTTTAGTGTATGAATATTAAATACATGTTTGTGTATGAATATTAAATACATGTTTAGTGTATTAATATTAAATATATGTTTAGTTTATTAAACTTAAATACATGTTTTTGTATTAATATTAAATACATGTAGTGTATGAATATTAAATACATGTTTAGTGTATGAATATTAAATACATGTTTGTGTATGAATATTAAATACATGTTTGGTGTATTAATATTAAATATATGTTTAATTTATTAAACCTAAATACATGTTTTTGTATTAATATTAAATACATGTTTAGTGTATGAATATTAAATACATGTTTAGTGTATGAATATTAAATACATGTTTAGTGTATAAATATTAAATACATGTTTAGTGTATTAATATTAAATACATGTTTAGTGTATTAATATTAAATACACTTTTAGTGTATAAATAGTAAATACACGTTTAGTGTAACAATATTAAATACATGTTTAGTGTATTAATATTAAATATATGTTTAGTTTATTAAAATTGAATACATGTTTTTGTATTAATATTAAATACATATTAAGTGTAAGAATAATAACTACATGTTTATTGAATGAATATTAAATACATGTTTAGTGTATGAATATTTAATACATGTGTTTAGTGTATTAACATTAAACATGTGTTTAGTTTATTAAAATTAAATACATGTTTTTGTATTAATATTAAATACATGTTTAGTGTATTAATATTAAATATATGTTTAGTTTATTAAAATTAAATACATGTTTTTGTATTAATATTAAATACATGTTTAGTGTATTAATATTAAATGCATCTATAGTGTATTAATATTAAATACATGTTTAGTGTATAAATGTTAAATACATGTTCAGTGTATAAATATTAAATATATGTTTAGTTTATTAAAATTAAATAAATGTTTTTGTATTAATATTAAATACATGTTTAGTGTATGAATATTAAATACACATTTAGTGTATGAATATTAAATACATGTTTAGTTTATGAATATTAAATACATGTTTAGTGTATGAATATTAAATACATGTTTAGTGTATAAATATTAAATACATGTTTAGTGTATTAATATTAAATACATGTTTAGTGTATTAATATTAAATACGCTTTTAGTGTATAAATATTAAATACATGTTTAGTGTATTAATATTAAATACATGTTTAGTGTATAAATATAAGTGTATGAGAAACCAAACTTATGTAAAAAAAAAAAAAAAGATACAAAAAAAAAGGAAAAAGAGAGAGAGAGAGACGGAGAGGACCGGGCATATTAAGAGGGAACGTGCGCCCTCCTGTGGACTTCTTTCGCAACTGCACACATAAAGAAATTCATTATTTCCAAGTGTGCCTTTTTAGAGGATAATAAATACATGTTTACTGTATGAATATTAAATATATGATTAGTATATAATTACATATATGTTTGGTATATGATTACGAAATACATGTTCAGTGTATTAATATTAAATACATGTTTAGTGTATGAATATTAAATACATGTTTAGTGTATGAATATTAAATACATGTTTAGTGTATGAATATAAAATACATGTTTGTGTATGAATATTAAGTACATGTTTAGTGTATTAGTATTAAATATATGTTTAGTTTATTAAACTTAAATACATGTTTTTGTATTAATATTAAATACATGTTTAGTGTATGAATATTAAATACATGTTTAGTGTATGAATATTAAATACATGTTTGTGTATGAATATTAAATACATGTTTAGTGTATTAATATTAAATATATGTTTAATTTATTAAACCTAAATACATGTTTAGTGTATGAATATTAAATACACATTTAGTGTATGAATATTAAATACATGTTTAGTTTATGAATATTAAATACATGTTTAGTGTATGAATATTAAATACATGTTTAGTGTATAAATATTAAATACATGTTTAGTGTATTAATATTAAATACATGTTTAGTGTATTAATATTAAATACACTTTTAGTGTATGAATAGTAAATACACGTTTAGTGTAACAATATTAAATACATGTTTAGTGTATTAATATTAAATATATGTTTAGTTTATTAAAATTGAATACATGTTTTTGTATTAATATTAAATACATATTAAGTGTAAGAATAATAACTACATGTTTATTGAATGAATATTAAATACATGTTTAGTGTATGAATATTTAATACATGTTTAGTGTATTAATATTAAATATGTGTTTAGTTTATTAAAATTAAATACATGTTTTTGTATTAATATTAAATACATGTTTAGTGTATTAATATTAAATATATGTTTAGTTTATTAAAATTAAATACATGTTTTTGTATTAATATTAAATACATGTTTAGTGTATTAATATTAAATACATGTTTAGTGTATTAATATTAAATACATGTTTAGTGTATAAATGTTAAATACATGTTTAGTGTATAAATATTAATTATATGTTTAGTTTATTAAAATTAAATAAATGTTTTTGTATTAATATTAAATACATGTTTAGTGTATGAATATTAAATCCACTTTTAGTGTATGAATATTAAATACATGTTTAGTTTATTAAAATTAAATACATGTTTTTGTATTAATATTAAATACATGTTTAGTGTATAAATATTAAATACATGTTTAGTGTATTAATATTAAATACATGTTTAGTGTATGAATATTAAATACATGTTTAGTGTATGAATATTAAATACGTGTTTAGTGTATTAATATTAAATATATGTTTAGTTTATTAAACTTAAATACATGTTTTTGTATAAATATTAAATACATGTTTAGTGTATGAATATTAAATACATGTTTAGTGTATAAATATTAAATACATGTTTAGTGTATGAATATTAAATACATGTTTAATGTATGAATATTAAATACATGTTTAGTGTATTAATATTAAATACATGTTTAGTGTATTAATATTAAATACATGTTTAGTGTATAAACAATAACTAAATGTTTAGTGTATGAATATTAAATACATGTTCAGTGTATGAATATTAAATACATGTTTAGTGTAATAATATTAAATATATGTTTAGTTTATTAAAATTAAATACATGTTTTTGTATTAATATTAAATACATGTTTAGTGTATGAATATTAAATACATGTTTAGTGTACGAATATTAAATACATGTTTAGTGTATAAATATTAAATACATGTTTAATGTATGAATATTAAATACATGTTTAGTGTATGAATATTAAATACACGTTTAGTGTATGAATATTAAATACATGTTTAGTTTATGAATATTAAATACATGTTTAGTTGATATATAATAAATACATATTTAGTGTTTTAATATTAAATACATGTTTCGTGTATAAATATTAAATACATGTTTAGTGTATTAATATTAAATACATGTTTAGTGTATAAATATTAAATACAGGTCTAGTGTATTAATATTAAATACATGTTTGGTGTATGAATAATAACTACATGTTTAGTGTATGAATATTAAATACATGTTTAGTGTATTAATATTAAATGTTTAGTTTATTAAAATTAAATACATGTTTTTGTATTAATATTAAATACATGTTTAGTGTATTTATATTTAAAACATGTTTAGTGTATAAATGTTAAATACATGTTTAGTGTATAAATATAAGTGTATGAGAAACCAAACTTATGTAAAAAAAAAATAAAAGAAACAAAAAAAAAGGAAAAAGAGAGAGAGAGAGACGGAGAGGACCGGACTTATTAAGAGGGAACGTGCGCCCTCCTGTGGACTTCTGCCGCAACTGCACACATAAAGAAATTCATTATTTCCAAGTGTGCCTTATTTAGAGGATAATAAATACATGTTTACTAAATGAATATTAAATATATGATTAGTATATGATTACATATATGTTTGGTATATGATTATTAAATACATGTTCAGTGTATGAATATTAAATACATGTTTAGTGTATGAATATTAAATACATGTTTAGTGTATGAATATTAAATACATGTTTGTGTATGAATATATATGACATGTTTAGTGTATTAATATTAAATACATGTTTAGTGTATGAATATTAAATACATGTTTGTGTATGAATATTAAATACATGTTTAGTGTATTACTATTAAATATATGTTTAATTTATTAAACCTAAATACATGTTTTTGTATTAATATTAAATACATGTTTAGTGTATAAATATTAAATACATGTTTAGTGTATTAATATTAAATACACTTTTAGTGTATAAATAGTAAATACACGTTTAGTGTAACAATATTAAATACATGTTTAGTGTATTAATATTAAATATATGTTTAGTTTATTAAAATTAAATACATGTTTTTGTATTACTATTAAATACATATTAAGTGTAAGAATAATAACTACATGTTTATTGAATGAATATTAAATACATGTTTAGTGTATGAATATTTAATACATGTTTAGTGTATTAATATTAAATACGTGTTTAGTTTATTAAAATTAAATACATGTTTTTGTATTAATATTAAATACATGTTTAGTGTATTAATATTAAAAACATGTTTAGTGTATAAATGTTAAATACATGTTTAGTGTATGAATGTTAAATACATGTTTAGTGTATAAATATAAGTGTATGAGAAACCAAACTTATGTAAAAATAAATAAATAAAAGAAACAAAAAAAAAGGAAAAAGAGAGAGAGAGAGACGGAGAGGACCGGACTTATTAAGAAGGAACGTGCGCCCTCCTGTGGACTTCTGCCGCAACTGCACACATAAAGAAATTCATTATTTCCAAGTGTGCCTTATTTAGAGGATATTAAATACATGTTTACTGTATGAATATTAAATATATGATTAGTATATAATTACATATATGTTTGGTATATGATTATGAAATACATGTTCAGTGTATTAATATTAAATACATGTTTAGTGTATGAATATTAAATACATGTTTAGTGTATGAATAATAACTACATGTTTAGTGTATGAATATTAAATACATGTTTAGTGTATTAATATTAAATGTTTAGTTTATTAAAATTAAATACATGTTTTTGTATTAATATTAAATACATGTTTAGTGTATAAATATTAAATACATGTTTAGTGTATTAATATTAAATACATGTTTAGTGTATAAATATAAGTGTATGAGAAACCAAACTTATGTAAAAAAAAAAATAAAAGAAACAAAAAAAAAGGAAAAAGAGAGAGAGAGAGACGGAGAGGACCGGACTTATTAAGAGGGAACGTGCGCCCTACTGTGGACTTCTGCCGCAACTGCACACATAAAGAAATTCATTATTTCCAAGTGTGCCTTATTTAGAGGATAATAAATACATGTTTACTAAATGAATATTAAATATATGATTAGTATATGATTACATATATGTTTGGTATATGATTATGAAATACATGTTCAGTGTATTAATATTAAATACATGTTTAGTGTATGAATATTAAATACATGTTTAGTGTATGAATATTAAATACATGTTTGTGTATGAATATATATTACATGTTTAGTGTATTAATATTAAATACATGTTTAGTGTATGAATATTAAATACATGTTTGTGTATGAATATTAAATACATGTTTAGTGTATTACTATTAAATATATGTTTAATTTATTAAACCTAAATACATGTTTTTGTATTAATATTAAATACATGTTTAGTGTATAAATATTAAATACATGTTTAGTGTATTAATATTAAATACACTTTTAGTGTATAAATAGTAAATACACGTTTAGTGTAACAATATTAAATACATGTTTAGTGTATTAATATTAAATATATGTTTAGTTTATTAAAATTAAATACATGTTTTTGTATTACTATTAAATACATATTAAGTGTAAGAATAATAACTACATGTTTATTGAATGAATATTAAATACATGTTTAGTGTATGAATATTTAATACATGTTTAGTGTATTAATATTAAATACATGTTTAGTGTATTAATATTAAAAACATGTTTAGTGTATAAATGTTAAATACATGTTTAGTGTATGAATGTTAAATACATGTTTAGTGTATAAATATAAGTGTATGAGAAACCAAACTTATGTAAAAAAAAAAAATAAAAGAAACAAAAAAAAAGGAAAAAGAGAGAGAGAGAGACGGAGAGGACCGGACTTATTAAGAGGGAACGTGCGCCCTCCTGTGGACTTCTGCCGCAACTGCACACATAAAGAAATTCATTATTTCCAAGTGTGCCTTATTTAGAGGATAATAAATACATGTTTACTGTATGAATATTAAATATATGACTAGTATATAATTACATATATGTTTGGTGTATGATTATGAAATACATGTTCAGTGTATTAATATTAAATACATGTTTAGTGTATGAATATTAAATACATGTTGAGTGTATGAATATTAAATACATGTTTAGTGTATGAATATTAAATACATGTTTGTGTATAAATATTAAATACATGTTTAGTGTATTAATATTAAATATATGTTTAGTTTATTAAACTTAAATACATGTTTTTGTATTCATATTAAATACATGTTTAGTGTATAAATATTAAATACAGGTTTAGTGGATAAATAATAAATAGATATTTAGTGTATTAATATTAAATACATGTTTAGTGTATAAATATTAAATACATGTTTAGTGTATAAATATTAAATACATGTTTAGTGTATTAATATTAAATATGTGTTTACTTTATTAAAATTAAATAAATGTTTTTGTATTAATATTAAATACATGTTTAGTGTATTAATATTAAATACATGTTTAGTGTATGAATAATAACTACAGGTTTAGTGTATAAATATTAAATACATGTTTAGTGTATGAATGTTAAATACATGTTTAGTTTATGAATATTAAATACATGTTTAGTGTATTAATATTAAATATATATTTAGTTTATTAAAATTAAATACATGTTTTGTATTAATATTAAATACATGTTTAGTGTATAAATATTAAATACATGTTTAGTGTATTTATATTAAATACATGTTTAGTGTATGAATATTAAATACATGTTTAGTGTATCAATATTAAATACATGTTTAGTGTATTAATATTAAATACACTTTTAGTGTATAAATAGTAAATACACGTTTAGTGTAACAATATTAAATACTTGTTTAGTGTATTAATATTAAATATATGTTTAGTTTATTAAAATTAAATACATGTTTTTGTATTAATATTAAATACGTATTAAGTGTAAGAATAATAACTACATGTTTATTGAATTAATATTAAATATATGTTTAGTGTATTAATATTAAATATGTGTTTAGTTTATTAAAATTAAATACATGTTTTTGTATTAATATTAAATACATGTTTAGTGTATAAATATTAAATACATGTTTAGTGTATTAATATTAAATACATGTTTAGTGTATAAATATAAGTGTATGAGAAACCAAACTTATGTAAAAAAAAATAAAAGAAACAAAAAAAAGGAAAAAGAGAGAGAGAGAGACGGAGAGGATCGGACTTATTAAGAGGGAGCGTGCGCCTTCCTGTGGACTTCTGCCGCAACTGCACACATAAAGAAATTCATTATTTCCAAGTGTGCCTTATTTAGAGGATAATAAATACATGTTTACTAAATGAATATTAAATATATGATTAGTATATGATTACATATACGTTTAGTATATGATTATTAAATACATGTTCAGTGTATTAATATTAAATACATGTTTAGTGTATGAATATTATCAATCAATTAATCAATGTTTACTTATATAGCCCTAAATCACTAGTGTCTCAAAGGGCTGCACAAACCACCACGACATCCTCGGTAGGCCCACATAAGGGCAAGGAAAACTCACACCCAGTGGGACATCGGTGACAATAATGACCCAGTGGGACGTCGGTGACAATGATGACTATGAGAACCTTAGAGAGGAGGAAAGCAATGGATGTCGAGCGGGTCTAACATGATACTGTGAAAGTTCAATCCACAATGGATCCAACACAGTCGCGAGAGTCCAGTCCAAAGCGGATCCAACACAGCAGCGAGAGTCCCGTTCACAGCGGAGCCAGCAGGAAACCATCCCAAGCGGAGGCGGATCAGCAGCGCAGAGATGTCCCCAGCCGATACACAGGCAAGCAGTACATGGCCACCGGATCGCACCGGACCCCCTCCACAAGGGAGAGTGGGACATAGAAGAAAAAGAAAAGAAACGGCAGATCAACTGGTCTAAAAAGGGAGTCTATTTAAAGGCTAGAGTATACAAATGAGTTTTAAGGTGAGACTTAAATGCTTCTACTGGGGTGGCATCTCGAACTGTTACCGGGAGGGCGCAGACTTTTTTTGGGCTTTGGGAATCACTAACAAGCCGGAGTCCTTTGAACGCAGATTTATTGCCTTGACATATGGTACAATACAATCGGCAAGATAGGATGGAGCTAGACCGTGTAGTATTTTATACGTAAGTAGTAAAACCTTAAAGTCACATCTTAAGTGCACAGGAAGCCAGTGCAGGTGAGCCAGTACAGGCGTAATGTGATCAAACTTTCTTGTTCTTGTCAAAAGTCTAGCAGCCGCATTTTGTACCAACTGTAATCTTTTAATGCTAGACATGGGGAGACCCGAAAATAATACGTTACAGTAGTCGAGGCGAGACGTAACAAACGCATGGATAATGATCTCAGCGTCTTTAGTGGACAGAATGGAGCGAATTTTAGCGATATTACGGAGATGAAAGAAGGCCGTTTTAGTAACGCTTTTAATGTGTGCCTCAAAGGAGAGAGTTGGGTCGAAGATAATACCCAGATTCTTTACCGTGTCGCCTTGTTTAATTGTTTGGTTGTCAAATGTTAGAGTTGTATTATTAAATAGAGTTCGGTGTCTAGCAGGACCGATAATCAGCATTTCCGTTTTTTTGGCGTTGAGTTGCAAAAAGTTAGCGGACATCCATTGTTTAATTTCATTAAGACACGCCTCCAACTGACTACAATCCGGTGTGTTGGTCAGCTTTAGGGGCATGTAGAGTTGGGTGTCATCAGCATAACAGTGAAAGCTAATACCGTATTTGCGTATGATGTCACCTTGCGGCAGCATGTAGATGCTGAAGAGTGCAGGGCCAAGGACCGAATCCTGGGGAACTCCACACGTTACCTTAACGTAGTCCGAGGTCACATTGTTATGGGAGACACACTGCATCCTATCAGTAAGATAAGAGTTAAACCAAGACAGGGCTAAGTCTGACATACCAATTCGTGTTTTGATACGTTCTAATAAAATATTATGATCGACGGTATCGAAAGCAGCGCTAAGATCGAGGAGCAGCAACATAGATGACGCATCAGAATCCATCGTTAGCAATAGATCATTAGTCATTTTTGCGAGGGCTGTCTCCGTGGAATGATTTGCCCTGAAACCGGATTGAAAGGTTTCACATAGATTGTTTGACGCTAAGTGTTCATTTAACTGCTCCGCAACAATTTTTTCGAGGATTTTTGAAATAAAGGGAAGGTGAGACACCGGTCGGTAGTTTACCATGAGGTCAGGATCGAGGTTAGGTCTTTTAAGGAGAGGATGAATAACCGCTTTTTTGAATGCTAGGGGAACAGTGCCCGAGGAGAGTGATAAGTTTATAATATTTAGCACTGATGGACCTAATAATACAAAGAGCTCCTTGATCAGTTTCCCAGGAAGAGGGTCAAGTAAACATGTAGTCTGTTTTATTCCATTTACACGTTGTAACAATTCCTCTAATGTTATTTCCTCAAAACGAGAGAAACTATTTTGGAGGGCAGTATCCGCCGTATATACAATCGTGTCAGTGTTAATAGAACCCCGTTGTAGCTGGGACGCATTGTCTTTAATCTCCTTTCTAATGACTTCAATTTTCTTACTAAAGAATTGCATAAAGTCATCAGCTGAGTGGGTTGAGCTACTGGAAGGAGTCCCTTGTTGGGTTAGCGATGCTACCGTACTAAACAAAAATTTAGGATCGTTTTTATTACGGTGGTATTATTATTAAATACATGTTTAGTGTATGAATATTAAATACATGTTTAGTTTATGAATATTAAATACATGTTAAGTGGATATATAATGAATACATATTTAATGTATTAATATTAAATACATGTTTAGTGTATAAATATTAAATACATGTTTAGTGTATTAATATTAAATACATGTTTAGTGTATAAATAATAACCACATGTTTAGTGTATGAATATTCAATACATGTTTAGTGTATAAATGTTATATACATGTTTAGTTTATGAATATTAAATACATGTTTAGTGTATTAATATTAAATATATATTTAGTTTATTAAAATTACATTCATGTTTTTGTATTAATATTAAATACATGTTTAGTGTATTAATATTAAATACATGTTTACTGTATTAATATTAAATACATGTTTAGTGTATATATAATAACTACATGTTTAGTGTATGAATATTAAATACATGTTTAGTGTATTAATATTAAATATATGTTTAGTTTATTAAAATTAAATACATGTTTTTGTATAAATATTAAATACATGTTTAGTGTATGAATATTAAATACATGTTTAGTGTATAAATATTAAATACATGTTTAGTGTATGAATATTAAATACATGTTTAATGTATGAATGTTAAATACATGTTTAGTGTATAAATATTAAATACATGTTTTGTGTACGAATATTAAATACATGTTTAGTGTATAAATATTAAATACATGTTTAGTGTATTAATATTAAATACATGTTTAGTGTATTAATATTAAATACATGTTTAGTGTATAAATAATAACTAAATGTTTAGTGTATGAATATTAAATACATGTTCAGTGTATAAATATTAAATACATGTTTAGTGTAATCATATTAAATATATGTTTAGTTTATTAAAATTAAATACATGTTTTTGTATTAATATTAAATACATGTTTAGTGTATAAATATTAAATACATGTTTAGTGTATTAATATTAAATACATGTTTAGTGTATGAATATTAAATACATGTTTAGTGTATGAATATTCAATACATGTTTACTGTATAAATATTAAATACATGTTTAGTTTATTAATATTAAATACATGTTTAGTGTATTAATATTAAATACATGTTTAGTGTATAAATAATAACTACATGTTTAGTGTATGAATATTAAATACATGTTTAGTGTATAAATGTTAAATACATGTTTAGTTTATGAATATTAAATACATGTTTAGTGTATTAATATTAAATATATATTTAGTTTATTACAATTAAATACATGTTTTTGTATTAATATTAAATACATGTTTAGTGTATGAATATTAAATACATGTTTAGTGTAAAAATATTAAATACATGTTTAGTGTATTAATATTAAATACATGTTTATTGTATCAATATTAAATATATATTTAGTTTATGAATATTAAATACATGTTTAGTGGATATATAATAAATACATATTTAGTGTATTAATATTAAATACATGTTTAGTGTATAAATATTAAATACATGTGTAGTGTATGAATAATAACTACATGTTTAGTGTATTAATATTAAACACATGTTTAGTGTATGAATATTAAATACACTTTTAGTGTATGAATATTAAATACACGTTTAGTGTAAAAATATTAAATACATGTTTACTGTATTAATATTAAATATATATTTAGTTTATTAAAATTAAATACATGTTTTTGTATTAATATTAAATACATGTTTAGTGTATAAATATTTAATACATGTTTACTGTATTAATATTAAATACATGTTTAGCGTATGAATAATAACTACATGTTTAGTGTATGAATATTAAATACATGTTTAGTGTATAAATATTAAATACATTTTTTATTGTATTAATATTAAATATATGTTTAGTTTATTAAAATTAAATACATGTTTTTGTATTAATATTAAATACATATTAAGTGTAAGAATAATAACTACATGTTTATTGAATGAATATTAAATACATGTTTAGTGTATAAATATTTAATACATGTTTACTGTATTAATATTAAATACATGTTTAGTGTATGAATAATAACTACATGTTTAGTGTATGAATATTAAATACATGTTTAGTGTATAAATATTAAATACATGTTTAGTGTATTAATATTAAATATATGTTTAGTTTATTAAAAACTAAATACAAGTTTAGTGTATAAATGTTAAATACATGTTTAGTTTATGAATATTAAATACATGTTTAGTGTATTAATATTAAATATATATTTAGTTTATTAAAATTAAATACATGTTTTTGTATTAACATTAAATACATGTTTAGTGTATTAATATTAAATACACATTTACTGTATTAATATTAAAAGCATGTTTAGTGTATAAATAATAACTACATGTTTAGTGTATGAATATTAAATACATGTTTAGTGTATAAATATTAAATACATGTTTAGTGTATTAATATTAAATATATGTTTAGTTTATTAAAATTAAATACATGTTTTTGTATAAATATTAAATACATGTTTAGTGTATGAATATTAAATACATGTTTAGTGTATAAATAATAACTACATGTTTAGTGTATGAATATTAAATACATGTTTAGTGTATGAATATTAAATACATGTTTAGTGTATTAATATTAAATATATGTTTAGTGTATTAAAATTAAATACATGTTTTTGTATTAATATTAAATACATGTTTAGTGTATAAATATTAAATAAATGTTTAGTGTATTAATATTAAATACATGTTTAGTGTATAAATATAAGTGTATGAGAAACCAAACTTATGTAAAAAAAAATAAAAGAAACAAAAAAAAAGGAAAAAGAGAGAGAGAGAGACGGAGAGGACCGGGCATATTAAGAGGGTACGTGCGCCCTCCTGTGGACTTCTGCCACAACTGCACACATAAAGAAATTCATTATTTCCAAGTGTGCCTTTTTAGAGGATAATAAATACATGTTTACTGTATGAATATTAAATATATGATTAGTATATAATTACATATATGTTTGGTATATTATTATTAAATACATGTTCAGTGTATTAATATTAAATACATGTTTAGTGTATGAATATTAAATACATGTTTAGTGTATGAATATTAAATACATGTTTAGTGTATGAATATTAAATACATGTTTGTGTATGAATATTAAATACATGTTTAGTGTATTGATATTAAATATATGTTTAGTTTATTAAACTTAAATACATGTTTTTGTATTAATATTAAATACATGTTTAGTGTATGAATATTAAATACATGTTTAGTGTATGAATATTAAATATATGTTTGTGTATGAATATTAAATACATGTTTAGTTTATTAATATTAAATATATGTTTAGTTTATTAAAATTAAATACATGTTTTTGTATTAATATTAAATACATGTTTAGTGTATGAATATTAAATACACATTTAGTGTATGAATATTAAATACATGTTTAGTTTATGAATATTAAATACATGTTTAGTGTATGAATAATAAATACATGTTTAATGTATAAATATTAAATACATGTTTAGTGTATTAATATTAAATACATGTTTAGTGTATTAATATTAAATACACTTTTAGTGTATAAATAGTAAATACACGTTTAGTGTAACAATATTAAATACATGTTTAGTGTATTAATATTAAATATATGTTTAGTTCATTAAAATTAAATACATGTTTTTGTATTAATATTAAATACATATTAAGTGTAAGAATAATAACTACATGTTTATTGAATGAATATTAAATACATGTTTAGTGTATGAATATTTAATACATGTTTAGTGTATTAATATTAAATATGTGTTTAATTTATTAAAATTAAATACATGTTTTTGTATTAATATTAAATACATGTTTAGTGTATTAATATTAAATATATGTTTAGTTTATTAAAATTAAATACATGTTTTTGTATTAATATTAAATACATGTTTTGTGTATTAATATTAAATACATGTTTAGTGTATTAATATTAAATACATGTTTAGTCAATAAATGTTAAGTACATGTTTAGTGTATAAATATTAAATATATGTTTAGTTTATTAAAATTAAATACATGTTTTTGTATTAATATTAAATACATGTTTAGTCAATGAATATTAAATACACATTTAGTGTATGAATATTAAATACATGTTTAGTTTATGAATATCAAATACATGTTCAGTGTATTAATATTAAATACATGTTTAGTGTATGAATATTAAATACATGTTTAGTGTATGAATATTAAATGCATGTTTAGTGTATAAATATTAAATACATGTTTAGTGTATTAATATTAAATACACTTTTAGTGTATGAATATTAAATACATGTTTAGTGTATTAATATTAAATACATGTTTAGTGTATTAATATTAAATACACTTTTAGTGTATAAATAGTAAATACACGTTTAGTGTAACAATATTAAATACATGTTTAGTGTATTAATATTAAATACATGTTTAGTGTATAAATGTTAAATACATGTTTAGTGTACAAATATTAAATATATGTTTAGTTTATTAAAATTAAATACATGTTTTTGTATTAATATTAAATACATGTTTAGTGTATGAATATTAAACACACATTTAGTGTATGACTATTAAATACATGTTTAGTTTATGAATATTAAATACATGTTCAGTGTATTAATATTAAATACATGTTTAGTGTAGGAATATTAAATACATGTTTAGTGTATGAATATTAAATACATGTTTAGTGTATGAATATTAAATACATGTTTGTGTATGAATATTAAATACATGTTTAGTGTATTAATATTAAATATATGTTTAGTTTATTGAACTTAAATACATGTTTTGTATTAATATTAAATACATGTTTAGTGTATGAATATTAAATACATGTTTAGTGTATGAATATTAAATACATGTTTGTGTATGAATATTAAATACATGTTTGGTGGGAATAATATTAAATATATGTTTAGTTTATTAAACTTAAATACATGTTTTTGTGTTAATATTAAATACATGTTTAGTGTATGAATATTAAATACACATTTAGTGTATGAATATTAAATACATGTTTAGTTTATGAATATTAAATACATGTTTAGTGGATAAATAATAAATGAATATTTAGTGTATTAATATTAAATACATGTTTAGTGTATAAATATTAAATACATGTTTAGTGTATAGATATTAAATACATGTTTAGTGTATTAATATTAAATATGTGTTTAATTTATTAAAATTAAATAAATGTTTTTGTATTAATATTAAATACATTTTTAGTGTATAAATATTAAATACATGTTTAGTGTATAAATGTTAAATACATGTTTAGTGTATTAATATTAAATACATGTTTAGTGTATTAATATTAAATACATGTTTAGTGTATTAATATTAAATACACTTTTAGTGTATAAATAGTAAATACACGTTTAGTTTAACAATATTAAATACATGTTTAGTGTATTAATATTAAATATATGTTTAGTTTAGGCCCTGCGATGAGGTGGCGACTTGTCCAGGGTGTACGCCGCCTTCCGCCCGATTGTAGCTGAGATAGGCGCCAGCGCCCCCCGCGACCCCGAAAGGGAATAAGCGGTAGGAAATGGATGGATGGATGTTTAGTTTATTAAAATTAAATACATGTTTTTGTATTAATATTAAATACATATTAAGTGTAAGAATAATAACTACATGTTTATTGAATGAATATTAAATACATGTTTAGTGTATTAATATTAAATACATGTTTAGTGTATTAATATTAAATACATGTTTAGTGTATAAATGTTAAATACATGTTTAGTGTATAAATATTAAATATATATTTAGTTTATTAAAATTAAATACATGTTTTGTATTAATATTAAATACATGTTTAGTGTATGAATATTAAATACATGTTTAGTGTATTAATATTAAATACATGTTTAGTGTATGAATATTAAATACATGTTTAGTGTATAAATATTAAATACATGTTTAGTGTATTAATATTAAATACATGTTTAGTGTATTAATATTAAATATATATTTAGTTCATTAAAATTAAATACATGTTTTGTAATAATATTAAATACATGTTTAGTGTATTAATATTAAATACATGTTTAGTGTATGAATATTAAATACATGTTTAGTGTATAAATATTAAATACATGTTTAGTGTATTAATATTAAATACATGTTTAGTGTATTAATATTAAATACACTTTTAGTGTATAAATAGTAAATACACGTTTAGTGTAACAATATTAAATCCATGTTTAGTGTATTAATATTAAATATATGTTTAGTTTATTAAAATTAAATACATGTTTTTGTATTAATATTAAATACATATTAAGTGTAAGAATAATAACTACATGTTTATTGAATGAATATTAAATACATGTTTAGTGTATGAATATTAAATATGTGTTTAGTTTATTAAAATTAAATACATGTTTTTGTATTAATATTAAATACATGTTTAGTGTATGAATATTAAATACATGTTTAGTGTATAAATATTAAATACATGTTTAGTGTAACGATATTAAATACATGATTAGTGTATTAATATTAAATATATGTTTAGTTTATTAAACTTAAATACATGTTTTTGTATTAATATTAAATACATGTTTAGTGTATAAATATTAAATACAGGTTTAGTGGATAAATAATAAATAAATATTTAGTGTATTAATATTAAATACATGTTTAGTGTATAAATATTAAATACATGTTTAGTGTATAAATATTAAATACATGTTTAGTGTATTAATATTAAATATGTGTTTAATTTATTTAAATTAAATAAATGTTTTTGTTTTAATATTAAATACATGTTTAGTGTATGAATAATAACTACAGGTTTAGTGTATAAATATTAAATACATGTTTAGTGTATGAATGTTAAATACATGTTTAGTTTATGAATATTAAATACTTGTTTAGTGTATTAATATTAAATATATATTTAGTTTATTAAAATTAAATACATGTTTTGTATTAATATTAAATACATGTTTAGTGTATAAATATTAAATACATGTTTAGTGTATTAATATTAAATACATGTTTAGTGTATGAATATTAAATACATGTTTAGTGTATAAATATTAAATACATGTTTAGTGTATTAATATTAAATACATGTTTAGTGTATTAATATTAAATTCACTTTTAGTGTATAAATATTAAATACACGTTTAGTGTAACGATATTAAATACATGTTTAGTGTATTAATATTAAATATATGTTTAGTTTATTAAAATTAAATACATGTTTTTGTATTAATATTAAATACATATTAAGTGTAAGAATAATAACTACATGTTTATTGAATGAATATTAAATACATGTTTAGTGTATGAATATTTAATACATGCTTAGTGTATTAATATTAAATATGTGTTTAGTTTATTAAAATTAAATACATGTTTTTGTATTAATATTACATACATGTTTAGTGTATTAATATTAAATATATGTTTAGTTTATTAAAATTAAATAAATGTTTTTGTATTAATATTAAATACATGTTTAGTGTATTAATATTAAATACATGTTTTGTGTATTAATATTGAATACATGTTTAGTGTATAAATGTTAAATACATGTTTAGTGTATAAATATTAAATATATGTTTAGTTTATTAAAATTAAATACATGTTTTTGTATTAATATTAAATACATGTTTAGTGTATGAATATTAAATACACATTTAGTGTATGAATATTAAATACATGTTTAGTGTATAAATATAAGTGTATGAGAAACCAAACTTATGTAAAAAAAAATAAAAGAAACAAAAAAAAAGGAAAGAGAGAGAGAGAGAGAGACGGAGAGGACCAGACTTATTAAGAGGGAACGTGCGCCCTCCTGTGGACTTCTGCCGCAACTGCACACATAAAGAAATTCATTATTTCCAAGTGTGCCTTATTTAGAGGATAATAAATACATGTTTACTGTATGAATATTAAATATATGATTAGTATATGATTACATATACGTTTAGTATATGATTATTAAATACATGTTCAGTGTATTAATATTAAATACATGTTTAGTGTAAGAATATTAAATACATGTTTAGTGTATAAATATTAAATACATGTTTAGTGTATGAATATTAAATACATGTTAAGTGTATGAATATCAAACACATGTTTAGTGTATGAATATTGAATACCTGTTTAGTGTATGAATATTAAATACATGTTTAGTGTATGAATATTAAATACATGTTTAATGTATGAATATTAAATACATGTTTAGTGTATAAATATTAAATACATGTTTCGTGTATGAATATTAAATACATCTTTAGTGTATAAATATTAAATACATGTTTGATGTATGAATATTAAATACATGTTTAGTGTATGAATATTAAATACATGTTTAATGTATGAATATTAAATACATGTTTAGTGTATAAATATTAAATACATGTTTGGTGTATAAATATTAAATACATGTTTAGTGTATTAATATAAAATATATGTTTAGTTTATTAAAATTAAATACATGTTTTTGTATTAATATTATATACATGTTTAGTGTATTAATATTAAATACATGTTTATTGTATAAATATTAAATACATGTTTAGTGTATGAATATTAAATACTTGTTTGGTGTATAAATATTAAATACATGTTTAGTGTATTAATATTAAATATATGTTTAGTTTATTAAACTTAAATACATGTTTTTGTATTAATATTAAATACATGTTTAGTGTATGAATATTAAATACACGTTTAGTGTATGAATATTAAATACAAGTTTAGTTTATGAATATTAAGTACATGTTTAGTGGATAAATAATAAATAAATATTAAGTGTATTAATATTAAATACACGTTTAGTGTATAAATATTAAATACATGTTTAGTGTAAAAATATTAAATACATGTTTAGTGTATTAATATTAAAAATGTGTTTACTTTATTAAAATTAAATACATGTTTTTGTATTAATATTAAATACATGTTTAGTGTATGAATATTAAATACAAATTTAGTGTATGAATATTAAATACATGTTTAGTTTATGAATATTAAATACATGTTCAGTGTATTAATATTAAATACATGTTTAGTGTATGAATATTAAATATATGTTTAGTGTATGAATATTAAATGCATGTTTAGTGTATAAATATTAAATACATGTTTAGTGTATTAATACTAAATACATGTTTAGTGTATTAATATTAAATACACTTTTAGTGTATAAATATTAAATACATGTTTAGTGTATTAATATTAAATACATGTTTAGTGTATTAATATTAAATACACTTTTAGTGTATAAATAGTAAATACACGTTTAGTGTAACAATATTAAATACATGTTTAGTGTATTAATATTAAATATATGTTTAGTTTATTAAAATTAAATACATGTTTTTGTATTAATATTAAATACATATTAAGTGTAAGAATAATAACTACATGTTTATTGAATGAATATTAAATACATGTTTAGTGTATGAATATTTAATACATGTTTAGTGTATAATATTAAATACATGTTTAGTGTATTAATATTAAATATATGTTTAGTTTATTAAAATTAAATACATTTTTTTGTATTAATATTAAATACATGTTTAGTGTATTAATATTAAATATATGTTTAGTTTATTAAAATTAAATACATGTTTTTGTATTAATATTAAATACATGTTTAGTGTATTAATATTAAATACATGTTTAGTGTATTAATATTAAATACATGTTTAGTGTATAAATGTTAAATACATGTTTAGTGTATAAATATTAAATATATGTTTAGTTTATTAAAATTAAATACATGTTTTTGTATTAATATTCAATACATGTTTAGTGTATAAATATTAAATACATGTTTAGTGTATTAATATTAAATACATGTTTAGTGTATAAATATAAGTGTATGAGTAACAGAACTTATGTAAAAAAAAATAAAAGAAACAAAAAAAAAGGAAAAAGAGAGAGAAAGAGACGGAGAGGACCGGACTTATTAAGAGGGAACGTGCGCCCTCCTGTGGACTTCTGCCGCAACTGCACACATAAAGAAATTCATTATTTCCAAGTGTGCCTTATTTAGAGGATAATAAATAAATGTTTACTGTATGAATATTAAATATATGATTAGTATATGATTACATATAAGTTTAGTATATGATTATTAAATACATGTTCAGTGTATTAATATTAAATATATGTTTAGTGTATGAATATTAAATACATGTTTAGTGTATGAATATTAAATACATGTTTAGTTTATGAATATTAAATACATGTTTAGTGGATAAATAATGAATACATATTTAATGGGTTAATATTAAATACATGTTTAGTGTATAAATATTAAATACATGTTTAGTGTATTAATATTAAATACATGTTTAGTGTATAAATAATAACTACATGTTTAGTGTATGAATATTCAATACATGTTTAGTGTATAAATGTTATATACATGTTTAGTTTATGAATATTAAATACATGTTTAGTGTATTAATAATAAATATATATTTAGTTTATTAAAATTACATACATGTTTTTGTATTAATATTAAATACATGTTTAGTGTATTAATATTAAATACATGTTTACTGTATTAATATTAAATACATGTTTAGTGTATAAATAATAACTACATGTTTAGTGTATGAATATTAAATACATGTTTAGTGTATGAATATTAAATACATGTTTAGTGTATTAATATTAAATATATGTTTAGTTTATAAAAATTAAATACATGTTTTTGTATAAATATTAAATACATGTTTAGTGTATGAATATTAAACACATGTTTAGTGTATAAATATTAAATACATGTTTAGTGTATGAATATTAAATACATGTTTAATGTATGAATGTTAAATACATGTTTAGTGTATAAATATTAAATAAATGTTTCGTGTACGAATATTAAATACATGTTTAGTGTGTAAATATTAAATACATGTTTAATGTATGAATATTAAATACATGTTTAGTGTATGAATATTAAATACATTTTTAATGTATGAATATTAAATACATGTTTAGTGTATGAATATTAAATACATGTTTTGTGTATAAATATTAAATACATGTTAAGTGTATGAATATTAAATACATATTTAGTGTATAAATATTAAATACATGATTAGTGTATTAATATTAAATACACAATTAGTGTATAACTATTAAATACATGTTTAGTGTATAAATACTAAATACATGTTTAGTGAAATAATAATAAATATATGTTTAGTTTATTAAAATTAAATACATGTTTTTGTATTAATATTAAATACATGTTTAGTGTATAAATATTAAATACATGTTTGGTGTATGAATATTAAATACATGTTTAGTGTATAATATTAAATACATGTTTAGTGTATGAATATTAAATACATGTTTACTGTATAAATATTAAATACATGTTTAGTGTATTAATATTAAATATATGTTTAGTTTATTAAACGTAAATACATGTTTTGTATTAATATTAAATACATGTTTAGTGTATGAATATTAAATACACGTTTAGTGTATGAATATTCAAATACATGTTTAGTTTATGAATATAAATACATGTTTAGTGGATATATAATAAATACATATTTAGTGTATTAATATTAAATACATGTTTAGTGTATAAATATTAAATACATGTTTAGTGTATTAATATTAAATACATGTTTAGTGGATATATAATAAATACATATTTAGTTTATTAATATTAAATACATGTTTAGTGTATAAATATTAAATACATGTTTGGTGTATTAATATTAAATACATGTTTAGTGTAAAAATACTAAATACAGGTTTAGTGTATTAATATTAAATACATGTTTAGTGTATGAATAATAACTACATGTTTAGTGTATGAATATTAAATACATGTTTAGTGTATTAATATTAAATGTTTAGTTTATTAAAATTAAACACATGTTTTTGTATTAATATTAAATACATGTTTAGTGTATTAATATTAAAAACATGTTTAGTGTATTAATATTAAATACATGTTTAGTGTATAAATATAAGTGTATGAGAAACCAAACTTATGTAAAAAAAAAATAAAAGAAACAAAAAAAAAGGAAAAATAGAGATAGAGAGACGGAGAGGACCGGGCATATTAAGAGGGAACGTGCGCCCTCCTGTGGACTTCTGCGGCAACTGCACACATAAAGTAATTCATTATTTCCAAGTGTGCCTTATTTAGAGGATAATAAATCCATGTTTACTGTATGAATATTAAATATATGATTAGTATATAATTACATATATGTTTGGTATATGATTATTAAATACATGTTCAGTGTATTAATATTAAATACATGTTTAGTGTATGAATATTAAATACATGTTTAGTGTATGAATATTAAATACATGTTTAGTGTATGAATATTAAATACATGTTTGTGTATGAATATTAAATACATGTTTAGTGTATGAATATTAAATACATGTTTGTGTATGAATATTAAATACATGTTTAGTGTATTAATATTAAATATATGTTTAGTTTATTAAACTTAAATACATGTTTTTGTATTAATATTAAATACACATTTAGTGTATGAATATTAAATACATGTTTAGTTTATGAATATTAAATACATGTTTAGTGGATAAATAATAAATACATATTTAGTGTATGAATATTAAATACATGTTTAGTGTATTAATATTAAATATGTGTTTAGTTTATTAAAATTAAATACATGTATTTGTATTATTATTAAATACATGTTTAGTGTATTAATATTAAATACATGTTTAGTTTATTAAAATTAAATACATCTTTTTGTATCAATATTAAATACATGTTTAGTGTATTAATATTAAATACATGTTTAGTGTATTAATATTGAATACATGTTTAGTGTATGAATGTTAAATACATGTTTAGTGTATAAATATTAAATATATGTTTAGTTTATTAAAATTAAATACATGTTTTTGTATTAATATTAAATAAATGTTTAGTGTATAAATATTAAATACATGTTTAGTGTATTAATATTAAATATGTGTTTAGTTTATTAAAATTAAATACATGTATTTGTATTATTATTAAATACATGTTTAGTGTATTAATATTAAATACATGTTTAGTTTATTAAAATTAAATACATCTTTTTGTATCAATATTAAATACATGTTTAGTGTATTAATATTAAATACATGTTTTTGTATTAATATTAAATATATGTTTAGTGTATGAATATTTAATACATGTTTAGTGTATTAATATTAAATATGTGTTTAGTTTATTAAAATTAAATACATGTATTTGTATTATTATTAAATACATGTTTAGTGTATTAATATTAAATACATGTTTAGTTTATTAAAATTAAATACATCTTTTTGTATCAATATTAAATACATGTTTAGTGTATTAATATTAAATACATGTTTAGTGTATTAATATTGAATACATGTTTAGTGTATGAATGTTAAATACATGTTTAGTGTATAAATATTAAATATATGTTTAGTTTATTAAAATTAAATACATGTTTTTGTATTAATATTAAATAAATGTTTAGTGTATAAATATTAAATACCTGTTTAGTGTATTAATATTAAATACATGTTTAGTGTATAAATATAAGTGTATGAGAAACCAAACTTATGTAAAAAAAAATAAAAGAAATAAAAAAAAGGAAAAAGAGAGAGATAGAGAGACGGAGAGGACCGGACTTATTAAGAGGGAACGTGCGCCCTCCTGTGGACTTCTGCCGCAACTGCACACATAAAGAAATTCATTATTTCCAAGTGTGCCTTATTTAGAGGATAATAAATACATGTTTACTAAATGAATATTAAATATATGATTAGTATATGAATATTAAATACATTTTTAATGTATGATTTTTAAATACATGTTCAGTGTATAAATATTAAATACATGTTTAGTGTATGAATATTAAATACATGTTTAGTGTATTAATATTGAATACATGTTTAGTGTATGAATATTAAATACATGTTTAATGTATGAATATTAAATACATGTTTAGTGTGTGAATATTAAATACATGTTTAGTGTATGAATATTAAATACATGTTTAATGTATGAATATTAAATACATGTTTAATGTATGAATATTAAATACATTTTTAATGTATGATTATTAAATACATGTTCAGTGTATAAATATTAAATACATGTTTAGTGTATGAATATTAAATACATGTTTAGTGTATAAATATTAAATACATGTTTAGTGTATGAATATTAAATACATGTTTAATGTATGAATATTAAATACATGTTTAGTGTGTGAATATTAAATACATGTTTAGTGTATGAATATTAAATACATGTTTAGTGTATAAATATTAAATACATGTTTAGTGTATGAATATTAAATACATGTTTAATGTATGAATATTAAATACATGTTTAGTGTATAAATATTAAATACATGTTTCGTGTACGAATATTAAATACATGTTTAGTGTATGAATATTAAATACATGTTTAATGTATGAATATTAAATACATGTTTAGTGTATGAATATTAAATACATTTTTAATGTATCAATATTAAATATATGTTTAGTTTATGAATATTAAATACATGTTTCGTGTATAAATATTAAATACATATTAAGTGTATAAATATTAAATACATATTTAGTGTATGAATATTAAATACATGATTAGTGTATTAATATTAAATACATGTTTAGTGTATTAATATTAAATACATGTTTAGTGTATTAATATTAAATACATGTTTAGTGTAATAATATCAAATATATGTTTAGTTTATTAAAATTAAATACATGTTTTTGTATTAATATTAAATACATGTCTAGTGTATAAATATTAAATACATGTTTAGTGTATTAATATTAAATACATGTTTAGTGTATGAATATTAAACACGTTTAGTGTATGAATATTAAATACATGTTTAGTGTATGAATATTCAATACATGCTTACTGTATAAATATTAAAAACATGTTTAGTGTATTAATATTAAATACATTTTTAGTGTATAAATAATAACTACATGTTTAGTGTATGAATATTAAATACATGTTTAGTGTATAAATGTTAAATACATGTTTAGTTTATGAATATTAAATACATGTTTAGTGGATATATAATAAATACATATTTAGTGTATTAATATTAAATACATGTTTAGTGTATACATATTAAATACATGTTTAGTGTATTAATATTAAATACATTTTTAGTGTATAAATAATAACTACATGTTTAGTGTATGAATATTAAATACATGTTTAGTGTATAAATGTTAAATACATGTTTAGTTTATGAATATTAAATACATGTTTAGTGTATTAATATTAAATATATATTTAGTTTATTAAAATTAAATACATGTTTTTGTATTAATATTAAATACATGTTTAGTGTATTAATATTAAATACATGTTTACTGTATTAATATTAAATACATGTTTAGTGTATGAATATTAAATACATGTTTAGTGTATGAATATTCAATACATGTTTACTGTATAAATATTAAAAACATGTTTAGTGTATTAATATTAAATATATGTTTAGTTTATTAAACTTAAATACATGTTTTTGTATTAATATCAAATACATGTTTAGTTTATGAATATTAAATACATGTTTGATGTATATATAATAAATACATATTTAGTGTATTAATATTAAATACATGTTAAGTGTATACATATTAGATACATGTTTAGTGTATTAATATTAAATACATGTTTAGTGTATGAATATTAAATACATGTTTAGTTTATGAATATTAAATACATGTTTGATGTATATATAATAAATACATATTTAGTGTATTAATATTAAATACATGTTTAGTGTATACATATTAAATACATGTTTAGTGTATTAATATTAAATACATGTTTAGTGTATAAATAATAAATACATATTTAGTGTATTAATATTTAATACATGTTTAGTGTATTAATATTAAATACATGTTTAGTGTATTAATATTAAATACATGTTTATTGTATACATATTAAATACATGTTTAGTGTATTAATATTAAATACATGTTTAGTGTATAAATAATAACTACATTTTTAGTGTATGAATATTAAATACATGTTGAGTGTATAAATGTTAAATACATGTTTAGTTTATGAATATTAAATACATGTTTAGTGTATTAATATTAAATATATATTTAGTTTATTAAAATTAAATACATGTTTTTGTATTAATATTAAATACATGTTTAGTGTATTAATATTAAATACATGTTTACTGTATTAATATTAAATACATGTTTAGTGTATAAATAATAACTACATGTTTAGTGAATGAATATTAAATACATGTTTAGTGTATAAATATTAAATACATGTTTAGTGTATTAATATTAAATATATGTTTAGTTTATTAAAATTAAATACATGTTTTTGTATAAATATTAAATACATGTTTAGTGTATGAATATTAAATACATGTTTAGTGTATAAATATTAAATACATGTTTAGTGTATGAATATTAAATACATGTTTAATGTATGAATATTAAATACATGTTTAATGTATGAATATTAAATACATGTTTAGTGTATAAATATTAAATACATGTTTAATGTATGAATATTAAATACATGTTTAGTGTGTAAATATTAAATACATGTTTAGTGTATGAATATTAAATATATGTTTAATGTATGAATATTAAATACATGTTTATTGTATAAATATTAAACACATGTTTAATGTATGAATATTAAATACATGTTTAGTGTATGAATATTAAATACATTTTTAATGTATGAATATTAAATACATGTTTAGTGTATAAATATTCAATACATGTTTCGTGTATAAATATTAAATACATGTTAAGTGTATGAATATTAAATACATATTTAGTGTATAAATATTAAATACATGATTAGTGTATTAATATTAAATACATGATTAGTGTATAACTATTAAATACATGTTTAGTGTATAAATATTAAATACGTGTTTAGTGTAATAATATTAAAAATATGTTTAGTTTATTAAAATTAAATACATGTTTTTGTATTAATATTGAATACATGTTTAGTGTATAAATATTAAATACATGTTTAGTGTATGAATATTAAATATATGTTTAGTTTATTAAAATTAAATACATGTTTTTGTATTAATATTAAATACATTTTTAGTGTATAAATATTAAATACATGTTTAGTGTATTAATATTAGATACATGTTTAGTGTATTAATATTAGATATATGTTTAGTTTATTAAACTTAAATACATGTTGTTGTATTAATATTAAATACATGTTTAGTGTATGAATATTAAATACACGTTTAGTGTATGAATATTAAATACATGTTTAGTTTATGAATATTAAATACATGTTTAGTGGATATATAATAAATACATATTTAGTGTATTAATATTAAATAAATGTTTAGTGTATAAATATTAAATACTTGTTCAGTGTATTAATATTAAATACATGTTTAGTGTATAAATATTAAATACAGGTTTAGTGTATTAATATTAAATACATGTTTAGTGTATTAATATTAAATGTTTAGTTTATTAAAATTAAATACCTGTTTTTGTATTATTATTAAATACATGTTTAGTGTATTAATATTAAAAACATGTTTAGTGTATAAATGTTAAATACATGTTTAGTGTATGAATGTTAAATACATGTTTAGTGTATTAATATTAAATATATGTTTAGTGTATTAAAATTAAATACATGTTTTTGTATTAATATTAAATACATGTTTAGTGTATAAATATTAAATACATGTTTAGTGTATTAATATTAAATACATGTTTAGTGTATAAATATAAGTGTATGAGAAACCAAACTTATGTAAAAAAAAAAATAAAAGAAACAAAAAAAAAGGAAAAAGAGAGAGAGAGAGACGGAGAGGACCGGACTTATTAAGAGAGAACGTGCGCCCTCCTGTGGACTTCTGCGGCAACTGCACACATAAAGTAATTCATTATTTCCAAGTGTGCCTTATTTAGAGGATAATAAATACATGTTTACTGTATGAATATTAAATATATGATTATTATATAATTACATATATGTTTGGTATATGATTATTAAATACATGTTCGGTGTATTAATATTAAATACATGTTTAGTGTATGAATATTAAATACATGATTAGTGTATGAATATTAAATACATGTTTAGTGTATGAATATTAAATACATGTTTGTGTGTAAATATTAAATACATGTTTAGTGTATTAATATTAAATATATGTTTAGTTTATTAAACTTAAATACATGTTTTTGTATTAATATTAAATACACATTTAGTGTATGAATATTAAATACATGTTTAGTTTATGAATATTAAATACATGTTTAGTGGATAAATAATAAATACATATTTAGTGTATTAATATTAAATACATGTTTAGTGTATAAATATTAAATACATGTTTAGTGTATTAATATTAAATACATGTTTAGTGTATAAATATTAAATACAGGTTTAGTGTATTAATATTAAATACATGTTTAGTGTATGAATATTAAATACATGTTTAGTGTATTAATATTAAATGTTTAGTTTATTAAAATTAAATACATGTTTTTGTATTAATATTAAATACATGTTTAGTGTATTAATATTAAAAACATGTTTAGTGTATAAATATTAAATACATGTTTAGTGTATGAATATTAAATACATGTTTAGTGTATGAATATTAAATACATGTTTGTGTATAAATATTAAATACATCAATCAATCAATCAATGTTTATTTATATAGCCCCAAATCACAAATGTCTCAAAGGACTGCACAAATCATTACGACTACAACATCCTCGGAAGAACCCACAAAAGGGCAAGGAAAACTCACACCCAGTGGGCAGGGAGAATTCACATTCAGTGGGACGCCAGCGACAATGCTGACTATGAGAAACCTTGGAGAGGACCTCAGATGTGGGCAACCCCCCCCCCTCTAGGGGACCGAAAGCAATGGATGTCGAGCGGGTCTAACATGATACTGTGAAAGTTCAATCCATAGTGGCTCCAAGACAGCAGTGAGAGTCCCGTCCACAGGAAACCATCTCAAGCGGATCAGCAGCGTAGAGATGTCCCCAACCGATACAGGCGAGCGGTCCATCCTGGGTCCCGACGAGCGGTCCATCCTGGGTCTCGACTCTGGACAGTCAGTACTTCATCCATGGTCATCGGACCGGACCCCCTCCACAAGGGAGGGGGGGACATAGGAGAAAGAAAAGAAGCGGCAGATCAACTGGTCTAAAAAGGAGGTCTATTTAAAGGCTAGAGTATACAGATGAGTTTTAAGATGAGACTTAAATGCTTCTACTGAGGTAGCATCTCGAACTGTTACCGGGAGGGCATTCCAGAGTACTGGAGCCCGAACAGAAAACGCTCTATAGCCCGCAGACTTTTTTTGAGCTCTAGGAATCACTAATAAGCCGGAGTCTTTTGAACGCAGATTTCTTGCCGGGACATACGGTACAATACAATCGGCAAGATAGGCTGGAGCTAGACCGTGTAGTATTTTATACGTAAGTAGTAAAACCTTAAAGTCACATCTTAAGTGCACAGGAAGCCAGTGCAGGTGAGCCAGTACAGGCGTAATATGATCAAACTTTCTTGTTCTTGTCAAAAGTCTAGCAGCCGCATTTTGTACCAACTGTAATCTTTTAATGCTAGACATTGGGAGACCCGAAAATAATACGTTACAGTAATCGAGACGAGACGTAACAAACGCATGGATAATGATCTCGGCGTCTTTAGTGGACAAAATGGAGCGAATTTTAGCGATATTACGGAGATGAAAGAAGGCCGTTTTAGTAACGCTTTTAATGTGTGACTCAAAGGAGAGAGTTGGGTCGAAGATAATACCCAGATTTTTTACAGAGTCACCTTGTTTTATTATTTGGTTGTCAAATGTTAAAGTTGTATTATTAAATAGAGGTCGGTGTCTAGCAGGACCGATAATCAGCATTTCCGTTTTTTTGGCATTAAGTTGCAAAAAGTTAGCGGACATCCATTGTTTAATTTCATTAAGACACGCTTCCAACTGACTACAGTCCGGCGTGTTGGTCAGCTTTAGGGGCATGTAAAGTTGGGTGTCATCAGCATAACAGTGAAAGCTAATACCGTATTTGCGTATGACGTCACCTAGCGGCAGCATGTAGATGCTGAAGAGTACAGGGCCAAGGACCGAACCCTGGGGAACTCCACACGTTACCTTAACATAGTCCGAGGTCACACTGTTATAGGAGACGCACTGCATCCTATCAGTAAGATAAGAGTTAAACCATGACAGGGCTGAGTCTGAAATACCAATTCGTATTTTGATACGCTCTAATAAAATATTATGATCGACGGTATCGAAAGCAGCGCTAAGATCGAGGAGCAGCAACATAGATGACGCATCAGAGTCCATCGTTAGCAATAGATCATTAGTCAGTTTTGCGAGGGCTGTCTCAGTCGAGTGATTTGCCCTGAAACCGGATTGAAAGGTTTCCCATAGATTGTTAAACGCTAAGTGCTCATTTAGCTGCTCTGCAACAATTTTTTCGAGGATTTTCGAAATAAAGGGAAGGTGAGACACCGGTCGGTAGTTTACCATGAGGTCTGGATCGAGGTTAAGTCTTTTAAGGAGAGGATGAATAACCGCTTTTTTGAATGCAACGGGAACAGTGCCCGAGGAAAGTGATAAGTTTATAATATTTAGCACTGATGGACCTAATAATACAAAAAGCTCCTTGATAAGTTTCCCAGGAAGTGGGTCAAGTAAACATGTTGTTTGTTTTATTCCATTTACACGTTGTAACAATCCTTCTAATGTTATTTCATCAAAACGAGAGAAACTATTTTGGATATTTGCAGTATCCGCCGTATATACAATCGTATCTGTGTTACTATAACCCCGTTGTAGCTGGGACGCATTGTCTTTAATCTCCTTTCTAATAAGTTCAATTTTCTTATTAAAGAACTTCATAAAGTCATCTGCCGAATGGGTGGAGCTACTGGAAGGAGTCCCTTGTTGGGTTAGCGATGCTACTGTACTAAACAAAAATTTTGGATCGTTTTTATTAATGCGGATGAGATTTGAGTAATAATTAGTTTTAGCTAAGGTAAGCATGCGTTTATAAGTTATTAAACTATCACTCCATGCTTGATGGTGCACCTCAAGTTTAGTCGTGCGCCATTTGCGTTCCAGCTTTCTACATAATAATTTCTGAGCTCTAGTTTCTTCAGTAAACCATGGCGTACGCCTTTTTGGAGCCTTTTTTAACTTCAGCGGTGCTATACTATCAATGGTTTCGCGCAGGGCGTTGTTAAAGTTGTTAGTGAGGTTATCAATAGAGCCCACATACTTTGGGAACGGTGCCATTACCGAGGGCAGTAGGTCCGCAAGAGTCGTCGTTGTGGCAGCATTAATGTTGCGGCTGCTATAGCAGTTATTATTATTATGAGTCTGAACTTCGAATTTTATAAGGTAATGATCGGACATTACTTTAGTATACGGGAGTATCATAACTTTGGAGACGGTGATACCTCTGACAAGCACTAGGTCTATCGTATTACCGCTGCGATGCGTCGGTTCATTTATTATTTGTGTAAGACCACAGCTATCAATTATAGTCTGGAGCGCCACGCACGGTGGGTCCAATGGGGTATTCATATGGATATTAAAGTCCCCCATTATAATTATATTATCGGCGTGCGTCACTAGATCAGCAACAAACTCTGAGAATTCACTAATAAAGTCCGAATAGGGCCCTGGGGGGCGGTAGATAACGGCCAGGCACAGAGGCAGAGGTGTGGCAGACTTCATAGAAAGCACCTCAAACGATTTATATTTATTATTTAAGTTAGGACTAAAGTTAAAGTTTTCGTTGTATATTAGTGCGACACCCCCTCCCCTTTTGAGGTGACGGGCAATATGCGCATTCGTATAGTTAGGAGGGGATGCCTCATTTATCGCAAAAAAGTCGTCTGGTTTAAGCCAGGTTTCGCTAAGACCGATGACGTTAAGGTTGTTGTCTCTAATGACCTCATTGACTAATAACGTTTTGGGAGACAAAGATCTGATGTTTAGAAAGCCCATATTATAGGTAGTGGGCTGTTTTAAGGAGTTGTTGATAAAATTATCCGTAGTAGCAATATTAATAATGTTGCGTTTATTATGCGCAGTGTACTTAAAATAATTACGACCATATCTAGGAATTGATATGACGGGAATTTTCAGATTGTCTACTTGGCGCTGCGATAAACTGAACGCATCATAATTTGCCACCTCAGTAGAACGCATGTCTAACTCTGACGAAGTCATAGACACAGTAGAAAAAACATTTTGTGAGTTGTGTATTATTCTACGAAAATTGCTATGTGTACAGGGATCATCCAGCCTGGCGCTGGCTAGCTCTAACTTAACTGACTCCATACCCAGGCTAGCAGGCTCTGTAATTGCCTGTGACCGGGCTTGCTCTAGTGCAGTTAGTCAAATGTGGCTCAATGCGAAGTCTATGTTCCGAGACAAGAGGATAGCGCCTTCCTGGTTAGGGTGAAGGCCGTCTCTCCTCAGCAAGCCAGGTTTGCCCCAGAAAGAGGGCCAATTATCAATAAACGTAAATCCCTGTTGTCTGCAGAAGCTATCCAGCCACCTGTTAAGAGAGACTAATCTGCTATATCTCTCATCATTGCCTCTCCCAGGCAGGGGGCCAGAGACAATTACTCGATGCCTGGACATCTTTCTGGCGAGATTACAAGCCCTGGCTATGTTTCTCTTTGTAATCTCTGATTGTCTCATCCTAACGTCATTGGAGCCAACGTGTATTACTATATTCGCATAACTAGTGGTGCGGTTAGCCTGCCGTACGTGCTTACTAGACCTGTTGCGAGTTAGCTCCCTAAGATTAGCTTCAATGTCAGGTGCTCTGCCCCCGGGAATACACTTAATTGTGGCTGGTTTGCTAAGCTTTATGTTTCGGGTGATGGAGTCCCCTATAACTAAAGTGTGGTGCCCGGTAGACTGGGGTGTAGGACTAGCTAAAGGGCTAAATCTATTATGCGTCTCAACCGGTACACCGTAGCTTGTAGGCCGATTAGGGCTGCTACAAGCTGGGCTAGTTAGCTCGCTACAGCTAACGCTAGCAGATGTGTCCGCAACATCTAAAGTTACGAAATTACACTGCTCTAACTGGCGGACACGGCTCTCTAGCAAAGCCAACCTATCCATGAGTAAAGTGCACGAAGCGCAGGAAGCCATACTCACAGAAACTTTCCGTCGCCGAGTGGAGTGCCAGCTGTCTTCGGGAAGTGGTGGTCACGGTGGCGGGGGAGAAGCTTCCTTCAGACCGGCGCTGCCTTTCTCCGCTAGCCTCGTTAGCTTAGCAGCTAGCTAGCTGAGGGCGAAGTGGTGAGACAGAGATCGGGTGATTTGCAAGTTAAATTGAACTATTAAATATGTTCGATAAGTTGTAAATAAAGCTGCAAAACAGTTAAAATCACACAGATAGAACGATACTTAGCTTTTTTGCAACAAGAGCAGTCAGCGAGCAGTCATTCACGTTGACCCGGAATGTTTAGTGTATTAATATTAAATATATGTTTAGTTTATTAAACTTAAATACATGTTTTTGTATTAATATTAAATACATGTTTAGTGTATAAATATTAAATACAGGTTTAGTGGATGAATAATAAATAAATATTTAGTGTATTAATAGTAAATACATGTTTAGTGTATACATATTAAATACATGTTTAGTGTATAAATATTAAATACATGTTTAGTGTGTTAATATTAAATATGTGTTTACTTTATTAAAATTAAATAAATGTTTTTGTATTAATATTAAATACATGTTTAGTGTATAAATATTAAATACAGGTTTGGTGTATTAATATTAAATACATGTTTAGTGTATGAATAATAACTACAGGTTTAGTGTATAAATATTAAATACATGTTTAGTGTATGAATGTTAAATACATGTTTAGTTTATGAATATTAAATACATGTTTAGTGTATTAATATTAAATATATATTTAGTTTATTAAAATTAAATACATGTTTTGTATTAATATTAAATACATGTTTAGTGTATAAATATTAAATACATGTTTAGTGTATTAATATTAAATAAATGTTTAGTGTATAAATATTAAATACATGTTTAGTGTATAAATATTAAATACATGTTTAGTGTATTAATATTAAATACATGTTTAGTGTATTAATATTAAATACACTTTTAGTGTATAAATAGTAAATACACGTTTAGTGTAACAATATTAAATACATGTTTAGTGTATTAATATTAAATATATGTTTAGTTTATTA
Organism: Nerophis ophidion; assembly: GCF_033978795.1. Taxonomy (NCBI): domain Eukaryota; kingdom Metazoa; phylum Chordata; class Actinopteri; order Syngnathiformes; family Syngnathidae; genus Nerophis; species Nerophis ophidion. The sequence goes on along the minus strand of NW_026907045.1, from coordinate 148,739 downwards.
AAATTAAATACATGTTTTTGTATTAATATTAAATACATATTAAGTGTAAGAATAATAACTACATGTTTATTGAATGAATATTAAATACATGTTTAGTGTATGAATATTTAATACATGTTTAGTGTATTAATATTAAATATTTGTTTAGTTTATTAAAATTAAATACATGTTTTTGTATTAATATTAAATACATGTATAGTGTATTAATATTAAATATATGTTTAGTTTATTAAAATTAAATACATGTTTTTGTATTAATATTAAATACATGTTTAGTGTATTAATATTAAATACATGTTTAGTGTATTAATATTAAATACAAGTTTAGTGTATAAATATTAAATACATGTTCAGTGTATGAATATTAAATATATGTTTAGTTTATTAAAATTAAATACATGTTTTTGTATTAATATTAAATACATATTTAGTGTATAAATATTAAATACATGTTTAGTGCATTATTGTTAAATACATGTTTAGTGTATGAATATTAAATACATGTTTAGTGTATGAATATTTAATACATGTTTAGTGTATGCATATCAAATACATGTTTAGTGTATGAATATTCAATACATGTTTAATGGATATATAATAAATACATATTTAGTGTATTAATATTAAATACATGTTTAGTGTATTAATATTAAATATATGTTTAGTTTATTAAACTTAAATACAGGTTTTTGTATTAATATTAAATACATGTTTAGTGTATAAATATTAAATACATGTTTAGTGTATAAATATTAAATACAGGTTTAGTGTATTAATATTAAATACATGTTTAGTGTATGAATAATAACTACATGTTTAGTGTATGAATATTAAATACATGTTTACTGTATTAATATTAAATTTATATTTAGTTTATTAAAATTAAATACATGTTTTTGTATTAATATTAAATACATGTTTAGTGTTAAAATATTAAATACATGTTTAGTGTATGAATATTAAATAAATGTTTAGTGTATTAATATTAAATACATGTTTAGTGTATGAATAATAACTACATGTTTAGTGTATAAATATTAAATACATGTTTAGTGTATTAATATTAAATACATGTTTAGTGTGAAAATATTAAATACATGTTTAGTCTATTATTAAATTCCATTTTAGTGTATGAATATTAAATACACGTTTAGTGTATGAATATTAAATACATGTTTAGTTTATGAATATTAAATACATGTTTAGTGGATATATATTAAATACATGTTTAGTGTATTAATATTAAATATATGTTTAGTTTATTAAACTTAAATACATGTTTTTGTATTAATATTAAATACACATTTAGTGTATGAATATTAAATACATGTTTAGTTTATGAATATTAAATACATGTTTAGTGGATAAATAATAAATACATATTTAGTGTATTAATATTAAATACATGTTTAGTGTATAAATATTAAATACATGTTTAGTGTATTAATATTAAATACATGTTTAGTGTATAAATATTAAATACAGGTTTAGTGTATTAATATTAAATACATGTTTAGTGTATGAATATTAAATACATGTTTAGTGTATTAATATTAAATGTTTAGTTTATTAAAATTAAATACATGTTTTTGTATTAATATTAAATACATGTTTAGTGTATTAATATTAAAAACATGTTTAGTGTATAAATATTAAATACATGTTTAGTGTATGAATATTAAATACATGTTTAGTGTATGAATATTAAATACATGTTTGTGTATAAATATTAAATACATGTTTAGTGTATTAATATTAAATATATGTTTAGTTTATTAAACTTAAATACATGTTTTTGTATTAATATTAAATACATGTTTAGTGTATAAATATTAAATACAGGTTTAGTGGATGAATAATAAATAAATATTTAGTGTATTAATAGTAAATACATGTTTAGTGTATAAATATTAAATACATGTTTAGTGTATAAATATTAAATACATGTTTAGTGTGTTAATATTAAATATGTGTTTACTTTATTAAAATTAAATAAATGTTTTTGTATTAATATTAAATACATGTTTAGTGTATAAATATTAAATACAGGTTTAGTGTATTAATATTAAATACATGTTTAGTGTATAAATATTAAATACATGTTTAGTGTATAAATATTAAATACATGTTTAGTGTATTAATATTAAATACATGTTTAGTGTATTAATATTAAATACACTTTTAGTGTATAAATAGTAAATACACGTTTAGTGTAACAATATTAAATACATGTTTAGTGTATTAATATTAAATATATGTTTAGTTTATTAAAATTAAATACATGTTTTTGTATTAATATTAAATACATGTTAAGTGTAAGAATAATAACTACATGTTTATTGAATGAATATTAAATACATGTTTAGTGTATGAATATTAAATACATGTTTAGTGTATAAATATTAAATACATGTTTAGTGTATGAATATTAAATACATGTTTAATGTATGAATATTAAATACATGTTTAGTGTAAAAATATTAAATACATGTTTCGTGTACGAATATTAAATAAATGTTTAGTGTATAAATATTAAATACATGTTAAGTGTATGAATATTAAATACATATTTAGTGTATAAATATTAAATACATGATTAGTGTATTAATATTAAATACATGTTTAGTGTATAAATATTAAATACATGTTTAGTGTATAAATATTAAATACATGTTTAGTGTATTAATATTAAATAAATGTTTAGTTTATTAAAATTAAATACATGTTTTTGTATTAATATTAAATACATGTTTAGTGTATAAATATTAAATACATGTTTAGTGTATTATTATTAAATACATGTTTAGTGTATGAATATTAAATACATGTTTAGTGTATGAATATTTAATACATGTTTAGTGTATGCATATCAAATACATGTTTAGTGTATGCATATTCAATACATGTTTAATGGATATATAATGAATACATATTTAGTGTATTAATATTAAATACATGTTTAGTGTATTAATATTAAATATATGTTTAGTTTATTAAACTTAAATACAGGTTTTTGTATTAATATTAAATACATGTTTAGTGTATAAATATTAAATACATGTTTAGTATATAAATATTAAATACAGGTTTAGTGTATTAATATTAAATACATGTTTAGTGTATGAATAATAACTACATGTTTAGTGTATGAATATTAAATACATGTTTACTGTATTAATATTAAATTTATATTTAGTTTATTAAAATTAAATACATGTTTTTGTATTAATATTGAATACATGTTTAGTGTATAAATATTAAATACATGTTTAGTGTATGAATATTAAATAAATGTTTAGTGTATTAATATTAAATACATGTTTAGTGTATGAATAATAACTACATGTTTAGTGTACGAATATTAAATAAATGTTTAGTGTATAAATATTAAATACATGTTAAGTGTATGAGTATTAAATACATATTTAGTGTATAAATATTAAATACATGATTAGTGTATTAATATTAAATACATGATTAGTGTATAAATATTAAATACATGTTTAGTGTATTAATATTAAATAAATGTTTAGTTTATTAAAATTAAATACATGTTTTTGTATTAATATTAAATACATGTTTAGTGTATAAATATTAAATACATGTTTAGTGTATTATTATTAAATACATGTTTAGTGTATGAATATTAAATACATGTTTAGTGTATGAATATTTAATACATGTTTAGTGTATGCATATCAAATACATGTTTAGTGTATGCATATTCAATACATGTTTAATGGATATATAATGAATACATATTTAGTGTATTAATATTAAATACATGTTTAGTGTATTAATATTAAATATATGTTTAGTTTATTAAACTTAAATACAGGTTTTTGTATTAATATTAAATACATGTTTAGTGTATAAATATTAAATACATGTTTAGTATATAAATATTAAATACAGGTTTAGTGTATTAATATTAAATACATGTTTAGTGTATGAATAATAACTACATGTTTAGTGTATGAATATTAAATACATGTTTACTGTATTAATATTAAATTTATATTTAGTTTATTAAAATTAAATACATGTTTTTGTATTAATATTGAATACATGTTTAGTGTATAAATATTAAATACATGTTTAGTGTATGAATATTAAATAAATGTTTAGTGTATTAATATTAAATACATGTTTAGTGTATGAATAATAACTACATGTTTAGTGTATAAATATTAAATACATGTTTAGTGTATTAATATTAAATACATGTTTAGTGTGAAAATATTAAATACATGTTTAGTCTATTATTAAATTCCATTTTAGTGTATGAATATTAAATACATGTTTAGTGTATGAATATTAAATACATGTTTAGTTTATGAATATTAAATACATGTTTAGTGGATATATATTAAATACATGTTTAGTGTATTAATATTAAATATATGTTTAGTTTATTAAACTTAAATACAGGTTTTTGTATTAATATTAAATACATGTTTAGTGTATAAATATTAAATACATGTTAAGTGTATAAATATTAAATACAGGTTTAGTGTATTAATATTAAATACATGTTTTGTGTATGAATAATAACTACATGTTTAGTGTATGAATATTAAATACATATTTAGTGTATAAATGTTAAAAACATGTTTAGTTTATGAATATTAAATACATGTTTAGTGTATAAATATTAAATACATGTTTAGTGTATTAATATTAAATACATCTTTAGTGTATGAATATTCAATACATGTTTAGTGTATAAATATTATATACATGTTTAGTGTATTAATATTAAATACATGTTTAGTGTATTAATATTAAATACACTTTTTGTGTATAAATATTAAATACACGTTTAGTGTAAAAATATTAAATACATGTTTAGTGTATTAACATTAAATATATGATTAGTTTATTAAAATTAAATACATGTTTTTGTATTAATATTAAATACATGTTTAGTGTATTAATATTAAACACATGTTTAGTGTATAAATATAAGTGTATGAGAAACCAAACTTATGTAAAAAAAAATAAAAGAAACAAAAAAAAAGGAAAAAGAGAGAGAGAGAGAGACGGTGAGAGACAGAGAGGACCGGACTTATTAAGAGGGAACGTGCGCCCTCCTGTGGAGTTTTGCCGCAACTGCATACATAAAGAAATTCATTATTTCCAAGTGTGCCTTATTTAGAGGATAATAAATACATGTTTACTAAATGAATATTAAATATATGATTAGTGTATAATTACATATACGTTTAGTATATGATTATTAAATACATGTTCAGTGTATTAATATTAAATACATGTTTAGTGTATGAATATTAAATACATGTTTAGTGTATAAATATTAAATACATGTTTAGTGTATTAATATTAAATACATGTTTAGTGTATTAATATTAAATACATGTTTACTGTATGAATATTAAATATAGGATTAGTATATGATTACATATACGTTTAGTATATGATTATTAAATACATGTTCAGTGTATTAATATTAAATACATGTTTAGTGTATGAATATTAAATACATGTTTAGTGTATAAATATTAAATACATGTTTACTGTATGAAAATTAAATATATGATTAGTGTGTAATTACATATACGTTTAGTATATGATTATTAAATACATAATCAGTGTATTAATATTAAATACCTAATCAGTGTATTAATATTAAATACATGTTTAGTGTATGAATATTAAATACATGTTTAGTGTATAAATATTAAATAGATGTTTAATGTATGAATATTAAATACATGTTTAGTGTATGAATATTAAATACTTGTTTAATGTATGAATATTAAATACATGTTTAGTGTATAAATATTAAATACATGTTTCGTGTATAAATATTAAATACATGTTAAGTGTATAAATATTAAATACATATTTAGTGTATAAATATTAAATACATGATTAGAGTATTAATATTAAATACATGATTAGTGTATAAATATTAAATACATGTTTGGTGTATTAATATTAAATACATGTTTAGTGTATTAATATTAAATACATGTTTAGTGTATGAATATTAAATACATGTTTAATGTATGAATATTAAATACATGTTTAGTGTATAAATATTAAATACATGTTTCGTGTATAAATATTAAATACATGTTAAGTGTATAAATATTAAATAAATATTTAGTGTATGAATATTAAATACATGATTAGAGTATTAATATTAAATACATGATTAGTGTATAAATATTAAATACATGTTTAGTGTATAAATATTAAATACATGTTTTTGTATTAAGATTAAATACATGTTAAGTGTATAAATCTCAAATACATGTTTAGTGTATTAATATTAAATTTATGTTTAGTGTATAAATGTTAAATATATGTTTAGTGTAATAATATTAAATATATGTTTAGTTTATTAAAATTAAATACATGTTTTTGTATTAATATTAAATACATGTTAAGTGTATAAATCTCAAATACATATTTAGTGTATTAATATCAGATTCATGTTTAGTGTATGAATGTTAAATATATGTTTAGTGTATGAATATTAAATACATGTTTAGTTTATTAAAATTAAATACATGTTTTTGTATTAATATTAAATACATGTTTAGTGTATAAATATTAAATACATGTTTAGTCTATTAATATTAAATACATGTTTAGTGTATGAATATTCAATACATGTTTACTGTATACATATTAAATACATGTTTAGTGTATTAATATTAAATATATGTTTAGTTTATTAAACTTAAATACATGTTTTTGTATTAATATTAAATACATGTTTAGTGTATGAATATTAAATACATGTTTAGTGTAAAAATATTAAATACATGTTTCGTGTACGAATATTAAATAAATGTTTAGTGTATAAATATTAAATACATGTTAAGTGTATGAATATTAAATACATATTTAGTGTATAAATATTAAATACATGATTAGTGTATTAATATTAAATACATGATTAGTGTATAAATATTAAATACATGTTTAGTGTATTAATATTAAATAAATGTTTAGTTTATTAAAATTAAATACATGTTTTTGTATTAATATTAAATACATGTTTAGTGTATAAATATTAAATACATGTTTAGTGTATTATTATTAAATACATGTTTAGTGTATGAATATTAAATACATGTTTAGTGTATGAATATTTAATACATGTTTAGTGTATGCATATCAAATACATGTTTAGTGTATGCATATTCAATACATGTTTAATGGATATATAATAAATACATATTTAGTGTATTAATATTAAATACATGTTTAGTGTATTAATATTAAATATATGTTTAGTTTATTAAACTTAAATACAGGTTTTTGTATTAATATTAAATACATGTTTAGTGTATAAATATTAAATACATGTTTAGTGTATAAATATTAAATACAGGTTTAGTGTATTAATATTAAATACATGTTTAGTGTATGAATAATAACTACATGTTTAGTGTATGAATATTAAATACATGTTTACTGTATTAATATTAAATTTATATTTAGTTTATTAAAATTAAATACATGTTTTTGTATTCATATTAAATACATGTTTAGTGTATAAATATTAAATACATGTTTAGTGTATGAATATTAAATAAATGTTTAGTGTATTAATATTAAATACATGTTTAGTGTATGAATAATAACTACATGTTTAGTGTATAAATATTAAATACATGTTTAGTGTATTAATATTAAATACATGTTTAGTGTGAAAATATTAAATACATGTTTAGTCTATTATTAAATTCCATTTTAGTGTATGAATATTAAATACACGTTTAGTGTATGAATATTAAATACATGTTTAGTTTATGAATATTAAATACATGTTTAGTGTATTAATATTAAATACATGTTTAGTGTATGAATATTAAATACATGTTCAGTGTATAAATATTAAATACATGTTTAGTGTAATAATATTAAATATATGTTTAGTTTATTAAAATTAAATACATGTTTTTGTATTAATATTAAATACATGTTTAGTGTATTAATATTAAATACATGTTTAGTGTATTAATATTAAATACATGTTTACTGTATAAATATTAAATATATGTTTAGTTTATTAAACTTAAATACAGGTTTTTGTATTAATATTAAATACATGTTTAGTGTATTAATATTAAATACATGTTTAGTGTATTAATATTAAATACATGTTTAGTGTATGAATATTAAATACATGTTCAGTGTATAAATATTAAATACATGTTTAGTGTAATAATATTAAATATATGTTTAGTTTATTAAAATTAAATACATGTTTTTGTATTAATATTAAATACATGTTTAGTGTATAAATGTTAAATACACTTTTAGTGTATAAATATTAAATACACGTTTAGTGTAAAAATATTAAATACATGTTTAGTGTATTAATATTAAATATATGTTTTGTTTATTAAAATTAAATACATGTTTTTGTATTAATATTAAATACATGTTTAGTGTATTAATTTTATATATATGTTTAGTTTATTAAAATTAAATACATGTTTTTGTACTAATATTAAATACATGTTTAGTGTATAAATATTAAATACTTGTTTAGTGTATTAATATTAAATACATGTTTAGTGTATAAATATAAGTGTATGAGAAACCAAACTTATGTAAAAAAAAAATAAAAGAAACCAAAAAAAAGGAAAAAGAGAGAGAGAGAGACGGAGAGGACCGGACTTATTAAGAGGGAACGTGCGCCCTCCTGTGGACTTCTGCCGCAACTGCACACATAACGAAATTCATTATTTCCAAGTGTGCCTTATTTAGAGGATAATAAATACATGTTTACTGTATGAATATTAAATATATGAGTAGTATATAATTACATGTATGTTTGGTATATGATTATTAAATACATGTTCAGTGTATTAATATTAAATACATGTTTAGTGTATGAATATTAAATACATGTTTAGTGTATGAATATTACATACATGTTTAGTGTATGAATATTAAATACATGTTTAGTGTATGAATATTAAATACATGTTTAGTGTATGAATATTAAATACATGTTTACTGTATGAATATTAAATATATGAGTAGTATATAATTACATATATGTTTGGTATAAGATTATTAAATATATGTTCAGTGTATTAATATTAAATACATGTTTAGTGTATGAATATTAAATACATGTTTAGTGTATAAATGTTAAATACATGTTTAGTGTATGAATATTAAATATATGTTTAGTTTATTAAAATTAAATACGTGTTTTTGTATTATATTAAATACATGTTTAGTGTATAAATATTAAATACATGTTTAGTGTATTAATATTAAATACATGTTTAGTGTATAAATATAAGTGTATGAGACGGAGAGGACCGGACTTATTAAGAGGGAACCTGCGCCCTCCTGTGGACTTCTGCCGCAACTGCACGCATAAAGAAATTCATTATTTCCAAGTGTGCCTTATTTAGAGGATAATAAATACATGTTTACTAAATGAATATTAAATATATGATTAGTATATGATTACATATACGTTTAGTATATGATTATCAAATACATGTTCAGTGTATTTATATTAAATACATGTTTAGTGTATGAATATTAAATACATATTTAGTGTATAAATATTAAATACATGTTTAGTGTATGAATATTAAATACATGTTTAGTGTATGAATATTAAATACATGTTTAGTGTATAAATATTAAATACATGTTTAGTGTCTGAATATTAAATACATGTTTAATGTATGAATATTAAATACATGTTCAGTGTATAAATATTAAATACATTTTTAATGTATGAATATTAAATACATATTTAGTGTATAAATATTAAATACATGTTAAGTGTATGAATATTAAATACATATTTAGTGTATAAATATTAAATACATGATTAGTGTATTAATATTAAATACATGATTAGTGTATGAATATTAAATACATGTTTAGTGTATTAATATTAAATACATGTTTAGTGTATTAATATTAAATACATGTTTAGTGTATGAAGAATAACTAAATGTTTAGTGTATGAATATTAAATACATGTTCAGTGTATAAATATTAAATACATGTTTAGTGTAATAATATTAAATATATGTTTAGTTTATTAAAATTAAATACATGTTTTTGTATTAAAATTAAATACATGTTTAGTGTATTAATATTAAATACATGTTTAGTGTATGAATATTAAATACATGTTTACTGTATAAATATTAAATACATGTTTAGTGTATTAATATTAAATACATGTTTAGTGTATTAATATTAAATACATGTTTAGTGTATAAATAATAACTACATGTTTAGTGTATGAATATTAAATACATGTTTAGTGTATGAATGTTAAATACATGTTTAGTTTATGAATATTAAATACATGTTTAGTGTATTAATATTAAATATATATTTAGTTTATTACAATTAAATACCTGTTTTTGTATTAATATTAAATACATGTTTAGTGTATGAATATTAAATACATGTTTAGTGTATGAATATTAAATCCATGTTTAGTTTAAAAATATTAAATACATGTTTAGTGTATTAATATTAAATACATGTTTAGTGTATTAATATTAAATATATATTTAGTTTATGAATATTAAATACATGTTTAGTGGATATATAATAAATACATATTTTGTGTATTAATATTAAATACATGTTTAGTGTATAAATATTAATTACATTTTTAGTGTACGAATATTAAATACACGTTTAGTGTAAAAATATTAAATACATGTTTAGTGTATCAATATTAAATATATATTTAGTTTATTAAAATTAAATGTATGTTTTTGTATTAATATTAAATACATGTTTAGTGTATTAATATTAAACACATGTTTAGTGTATGAATATTAAATACACCTTTAGTGTATGAATATTAAATACACTTTTAGTGTAAAAATATTTAATACATGTTTAGTGTATTAATATTAAATATATATTTAGTTTATTAAAATTAAATACATGTTTTTGTATTAATATTAAATACATGTTTAGTGTATAAATATTTAATACATTTTTACTGTATTAATATAAAATACATGTTTAGTGTATAAATATTAAATACATGTTTAGTGTATTAATATTAAATATATGTTTAGTTTATTAAAATTAAATACATGTTTTTGTATTAATATTAAATACATATTAAGTGTAAGAATAATAACTACATGTTTATTGAATGAATATTAAATACATGTTTAGTGTATAAATATTTAATACATGTTTACTGTATTAATATTAAATACATGTTTAGTGTACGAATAATAACTACATGTTTAGTGTATGAATAATAACTACATGTTTAGTGTATAAATATTAAATACATGTTTAGTGTATTAATATTAAATATGTGTTTAGTTTATTAAAAATTAAATACATGTTTAGTGTATGAATATTAAATACATGTTTAGTGTATAAATGTTAAATACATGTTTAGTTTATGAATATTAAATACATGTTTAGTGTTTTAATATTAAATACATGTTTAGTGGATTAATATTAAATACATGTTTAGTGTATTAATATTAAATACATGTTTAGTGTATAAATAATAACTAAATGTTTAGTGTATGAATATTAAATACATGTTCAGTGTATAAATATTAAATACATGTTTAGTGTAATAATATTAAATATATGTTTAGTTTATTAAAATTAAATACATGTTTTTGTATTAATATTAAATACATGTTTAGTGTATTAATATTAAATACATGTTTAGTGTATTAATATTAAATACATGTTTACTGTATAAATATTAAATACATGTTTAGTGTATTAATATTAAATACATGTTTAGTGTATTAATATTAAATACATGTTTAGTGTATAAATAATAACTACATGTTTAGTGTATGAATATTAAATACATGTTTAGTGTATAAATGTTAAATACATGTTTAGTTTATGAATATTAAATACATGTTTAGTGTATTAATATTAAATATATATCTAGTTTATTACAATTAAATACATGTTTTTGTATTAATATTAAATACATGTTTAGTGTATGAATATTAAATACATGTTTAGTGTATGAATATTAAATCCATGTTTAGTGTAAAAATATTAAATACATGTTTAGTGTATGAATATTAAATACATGTTTAATGTATGAATATTAAATACATGTTTCGTGTACGAATAGTAAATACATGTTTAGTGTATGAATATTAAATACATTTTAATGTATGAATATTAAATACATGTTTAGTGTATAAATATTAAATACATGTTTCGTGAATAAATATTAAATACATGTTAAGTGTATGAATATTAAATACATGATTAGTGTATTAATATTAAATACATTTTTAATGTATGAATATTAAATACATGTTCAGTGTATAAATATTAAATACAAGTTTGGTGTAATAATATTAAATATATGTTTAGTTTATTAAAATTAAATACATGTTTTTGTATTAATATTAAATACATGTTTAGTGTATAAATATTAAATACATGTTTAGTGTATGAATATTAAATGCATGTTTAGTGTATAATATTAAATACATGTTTAGTGTATGAATATTCAATACATGTTTACTGCATGAATATTAAATACATGTTTAGTGTATTAATATTAAATATATGTTTAGTTTATTAAACTTAAATACATGTTTTGTATTAATATTAAATACATGTTTAGTGTATAAATATTAAATACATGTTTAGTTTATGAATATTAAATACATGTTTAGTGGATATATAATAAATACATATTTAGTGTATTAATATTAAATACATGTTTAGTGTATTAATATTAAATACATGTTTAGTGTATAAATAATAACTACATGTTTAGTGTATGAATATTAAATACATGTTTAGTGTATAAATGTTAAATACACTTTTAGTGTATAAATATTAAATACACGTTTAGTGTAAAAATATTAAATACATGTTTAGTGTATTAATATTAAATATATGATTAGTTTATTAAAATTAAATACATGTTTTTGTATTAATATTAAATACATATTAAGTGTAAGAATAATAACTACATGTTTAGTGTATGAATATTAAATACATGTTTAGTGTATAAATATTAAATACATGTTTAGTGTATTAATATCAAATATATGTTTAGTTTATTAAAAATTAAAAACATGTTTAGTGTATGAATATTAAATACATGTTTAGTGTATAAATGTTAAAGACATGTTTAATTTATGAATATTAAATACATGTTTAGTGTATTAATATTAAATATATATTTAGTTAATTAAAATTAAATACATGTTTTTGTATTAATATTAAATACATATTAAGTGTAAGAATAATAACTACATGTTTAATGTATAAATATTAAATACAAGTTTAGTGTATTAATATTAAATATATGTTTAGTTTATTAAAATTAAATACATATTTTTGTATTAATATTAAATACATATTAAGTGTAAGAATAATAACTACATGTTTATTGTATGAATATTAAATACATGTTTAGTGTATAAATATTTAATACATGTTTAGTGTATAAATATTAAATACATGTTTCGTGTATGAATATTAAATACATGTTTAGTGTATAAATATTAAATACATGTTTAGTGTATAAATATTAAATACATGTTTCGTGTGTGAATATTAAATACATGTTTAGTGTATAAATATTAAATACATGTTTAGTGTATTAATATTAAATACATGTTTAGTGTGTAAATAATAACTACATGTTTAGTGTATGAATATTAAATACATGTTTAGTGTATTAATATTAAATATATGTTTAGTTTATTAAAATTAAATACATGTTTTTGTATTAATATTAAATACATGTTTAGTGTATAAATATTAAATACATGTTTAGTGTTTTAATATTAAATACATGTTTAGTGTATGAATAATAACTACATGTTTAGTGTATGAATATTAAATACATGTTTAGTGTATTAATATTAAATACATGTTTACTTTATGGATATTAAATACATGTTTAGTGGATTAATAATAAATACATATTCAGTGTATTAATATTAAATACATGTTTAGTGTATAAATATTAAATACATGTTTAGTGTATAAATATTAAATACATGTTTAGTGTATTAATATTAAATACATGTTTAGTGTATAAATAATAACTACATGTTTAGTGTATGAATATTAAATACATGTTTAGTGTATTAATATTAAATATATGTTTGGTTTATTAAAATTAAATACATGTTTTTGTATTAATATTAAATACATGTTTAGTGTATTAATATTAAAAACATGTTTAGTGTATAAATGTTAAATACATGTTTAGTGTATAAATATTAAATACATGTTTAGTGTATTAATATTAAATATATGTTTAGTTTATTAAAATTAAATACATGTTTTTGTATTAATATTAAATACATGTTTAGTGTATTAATATTAAAAACATGTTTAGTGTATGAATGTTAAATACATGTTTAGTGTATAAATATTAAATACATGTTTAGTGTATTAATATTAAATACATGTTTACTTTATGGATATTAAATACATGTTTAGTGGATTAATAATAAATACATATTCAGTGTATTAATATTAAATACATGTTTAGTGTATAAATGTTAAATACATGTTTAATGTATGAATATTAAATACATGTTTAGTGTATGAATATTAAATACATGTTTAAAGTATGAATATTAAATACATGTTTAGTTTATGAATATTAAATACATGTTTAGTGTATAAATATTAAATATATGTTTAGTTTATTAAAATTAAATACATGTTTTTGTATTAATATTAAATACATGTTTAGTGTACAAATATTAAATACATGTTTAGTGTATTAATATTAAATACATGTTTAGTGTATAAATATAAGTGTATGAGAAACCAAACTTATGTAAAAAAAAAAATAAAAGAAACAAAAAAAGGAAAAAGAGGGAGAGAGAGACGGAGAGGACCGGACTTATTAAGAGGGAACGTGCGCCCTCCTGTGGACTTCTGCCGCAACTGCACACATAAAGAAATTCATTATTTCCAAGTGTGCCTTATTTAGAGGATAATAAATACATGTTTACTGTATGAATACTAAATATATGATTAGTATATAATTACATTAACGTTTAGTACATGATTATTAAATACATGTTCAGTGTATTAATATTAAATACATGTTTAGTGTATGAATATTAAATACATGTTTAGTGTATAAATATTAAATACATTTTTAGTGTATGCATATTAAATACATGTTTGGTGTATAAATATTAAATACATGTTTAGTGTATCAATATTAAATATATGTTTAGTTTATTAAACTTAAATACATGTTTTTGTATTAATATTAAATACAGGTTTAGTGTATTAATATTAAATACATGTTTAGTGTATAAATATTAAATACATGTTTAGTGTATTAATATTAAATACATGTTTAGTGTATGAATATTAAATACATGTTTAGTGTATAAATATTAAATACATGTTTAGTGTATTAATATTAAATACATGTTTAGTGTATTAATATTAAATACACTTTTAGTGTATAAATATTAAATACACGTTTATTGTAAAAATATTAAATACATGTTTAGTGTATTAATATTAAATATATGTTTAGTTTATTAAAATTAAATACATGTTTTTGTATTAATATTAAATACATGTTTAGTGGATAAATAATAAATACATATTTAGTATATTAATATTAAATACATGTTTAGTGTATTAATATTAAATACACTTTTAGTGTATAAATATTAAATACACGTTTATTGTAAAAATATTAAATACATGTTTAGTGTATTAATATTAAATATATGTTTAGTTTATTAAAATTAAATACATGTTTTTGTATTAATATTAAATACATGTTTAGTGGATAAATAATAAATACATGTTTAGTGTATTAATATTAAATACATGTTTAGTGTATAAATATTAAATACATGTTTAGTGTATTAATATTAAATATATGTTTAGTTTATTAAAATTAAATACATGTTTTTGTATTAATATTAAATACATGTTTAGTGTATAAATGTTAAATACATGTTTAGTGTATAAATATTAAATATATGTTTCGTGTATGAATATTAAATACATGTTTAGTGTAAAAATATTAAATACATGTTAAGTGTATTAATATTAAATACATGTTTAGTGTATAAATATTAAATACATGTTTAGTGTATAAATATTAAATACATGTTTAGTTTATTAAAATTAAATACATGTTTTTGTATTAATATTAAATACATGTTTAGTGTATAAATATTAAATACATTTTTAGTTTATTAATATTAAATACATGTTTAGTGTATAAATATAAGTGTATGAGAAACCAAACTTATGTAAAAAAAATAAAATAAAACAAAAAAAATTGAAAAAGAGAGACAGACGGAGAGGACTGGACTTATTAAGAGGGAACGTGCGCCCTCCTGTGGACTTCTGCCGAGACTGCACACATAAAGAAATTCATTATTTCCAAGTGTGCCTTATTTAGAGGATAATAAATACATGTTTACTGTATGAATATTAAATATATGATTAGTATATAATTACATTAACGTTTAGTATATGATTATTAAATACATGTTCAGTGTATTAATATTAAATACATGTTTAGTGTATGAATATTAAATACATGTTTAGTGTATAAATATTAAATACATGTTTAGTGTATAAATATTAAATACACGTTTAGTGTAAAAATATTAAATACATGTTCAGTGTATGAATCATAAATCAATGTTTAGTGTATAAATATTAAATACGTGTTTAGTGTATTGATAATAACTACAGGTTTAGTATATGAATATTAAATACATGTTTTTGTATTTATATTAAATACATATTTAGTGTATGAATAATAACTACATGTTTAGTGAATGAATATTAAATACATGTTTAGTGTATAAATATTAAATACATGTTTAGTGTATAAATATTTAATACATGTTTAGTTTATTAAAATTAAATACATGTTTTTGTATTAATATTAAATACATGTTTAGTGTATATATATTAAATACATGTTTAGTGTATAAATATTTAATACATGTTTAGTTTATTAAAATTAAATACATGTTTTTGTATTAATATTAAATACATGTTTAGTGTATATATATTAAATACATGTTTAGTGTATTAATATTAAATACATGTTTAGTGTATTAATATTAAATACATGTTTAGTGTATAAATAATAACTACATGTTTAGTGTATGAATATTAAATACATGTTTAGAGTATTAATATTAAATATATGTTTAGTTTATTAAAATTAAATATATGTTTAGTTCATTAAAATTAAATACATGTTTTTGTATTAATATTAAATACATGTTTAGTGTATAAAAATAAATAGATGTTTAGTGTATTAATATTAAATACATGTTTAGTGTATGAATAATAACTACATGTTTAGTGTATGAATATTAAATACAAGTTTAGTGTGAAAATATTAAATACATGTTTAGTGTATGAGTATTAAATACATGTTTGGTGTATTAATATTAAATACATGTTTAGTTTATTAAAATTAAATACATGTTTTTGTATTAATATTAAATACATGTTTAGTGTATAAAAATAAATACATGTTTAGTGTATTAATATTAAATACATGTTTAGTGTATGAATAATAAGTACATGTTTAGTGTATGAATATTAAATACATGTTTAGTGTATTAATATTAAATACAAGTTTAGTGTGAAAATATTAAATACATGTTTAGTGTATAAATATTAAATACATGTTTAGTGTATAATTATCAAATACATGTTTAATGTATGAATATTAAATAAATGTTTAGTGTATAAATATGAAATACATGTTTACTGTATGAATGTTAAATACATGTTTAGTGTATAAATATTAAATATATGTTTAGTTTAGTAAAATTAAATACATGTTTTTGTATTAATATTAAATACATGTTTAGTGTATAAATATTAAATACATGTTTAGTGTATAAATATTAAATACATGTTTAAAGCATGAATATTAAATACATGTTTAGTTTATGAATATTAAATACATGTTTAGTGTATAAATATTAAATACATGTTAAGTGTATAAATATTAAATACATGTTTAGTGTATGAATGTTAAATACATGTTTAGTGTATAAATATTAAATATATATTTAGTTTATTAAAATTAAATACATGTTTTTGTATTAATATTAAATACATGTTTAGTGTATAAATATTAAATACATGTTTAGCGTATTAATATTAAATACATGTTTAGTGTATAAATATAAGTGTATGAGAAACCAAACTTATGTAAAAAAAAATAAAAGAAACAAAAAAAAAAGGAAAAAGAGAGAGAGAGAGAGAGAGACGGGGAGGACCGGACTTATTAAGGGGGAACGTGCGCCCTCCTGTGGACTTCTTCCGCAACTGCACACATAAAGAAATTCATTATTTCCAAGTGTGCCTTATTTAGAGGATAATAAATACATGTTTACTGTATGAAAATTAATTACATGATTAGTGTATAATTACATATACGTTTAGTATATGATTATTATATACATGTTTAGTGTATTAATATTAAATACATGTTTAGTGTATGAATATTAAATACATGTTTAGTGTATGAATATTAAATGCATGTTTAGTGTATGAATATTAAATACATGTTTAGTGTATGAATATTAAATACATGTTTAAAGTATAAATATTAAATACATGTTTAGTTTATGAATATTAAATACATGTTTAGTGTATAAATATTAAATACATGTTTAAAGTATGAAGATTAAATATATGTTTGGTTTATGAATATTAAATACATGTTTAGTGTATAAATATTAAATACATGTTTCGTGTATTAATATTAAATATGTGTTTAGTTTATTAAAATTAAATACATGTTTAGTGTATAAATGTAAAATATATGTTTAGTGTATGAATATTAAATACATGTTTAGTGTATTAATATTAAGTATATGTTTAGTTTATTAAAATTAAATACATGTTTTTGTATTAATATTAAATACATGTTTAATGTATAAATATTAAATACATGTTCAGTGTATTAATATTAAATACATGTTTAGTGTATAAATATAAGTGCATGAGAAACCAAACTTATGTAAAAAAAAAAAAAAGAAACAAAAAAAAGGAAAAAGAGAGAGAGAGAGAGACGGAGAGAAACCGGACTTATTAAGAGGGAACGTGCGCCTTCCTGTGGACTTCTGCCGCAACTGCACACATAAAGAAATTCATTATTTCCAAGTGTGCCTTATTTAGAGGATAATAAATACATGTTTACTGTATGAATATTAAATATATGATTAGTATATAAAAACATATGCGTTTAGTATATGATTATTAAATACATGTTCAGTGTATTATTATTAAATACATGTTTAGTGTATGAATATTAAATATATGTTTAGTGTATAAATATTAAATACATGTTTAGTGTATGAATATTAAATACATGTTTAGTGTATGAATATTAAATACATGTTTAGTGTATTAATATTAAATATATGTTTAGTTTATTAAACTTAAATACATGTTTTTTTTATTAATATTAAATACATGTTTAGTGTATGAATATTAAATACATGTTTAGTGTATTAATATTAAATACACCTTAAGTGTATGAATATTAAATACATGTTTAGATTATGAATATTAAATACATGTTTAGTGTATGAATATTAAATACACCTTAAGTGTATGAATATTAAATACATGTTTAGATTATGAATATTAAATACATGTTTAGTGGATAAATAATAAATACATATTTAGAGTATTAATATTAAATACATGTTTAGTGTATCAATGTATTTTATTTCGGCAATCTTCACATAAAACAAAGAACAACAACAAGAAAAGAAAAAAAACACACAAAAAAACACTCATTTGTGCAATGATTGAGCCGAAAGGGTGTAGGTTGAAGCAACGCTTATACAAACCTACCCCATCACAACAAGAACAAGGTTCAAAATATATAAAATCTAAAACATGCTTCACTTATATTACTTTTTTTTTTTTAAACAATACATAAGCAACATATATGTAGCACACGTCTCATATACACAGTTTAACATTTAAATCAAACATATACATCTGTACACTTATATATATATATATATATATATATATATATATATATATATATATATATATATATATATATATATATATATATATATATATATATATTATACTCAATCTATTTAAATTCCATGTAAAGTGGTAATATATACATTTTAATATAACCTATATGTATAATTATGAAATCATAAATTGTATTTATATACATATCATATATTATTGTCTTTCTAAAACAATGTTTGCTCTTCTTTCTTATATTTACTAATGATAAATGATTTAAAAAGCTTTTTAAACTGGCTTACGTTGGTGCTGTGTTTTATTTCATCCTTTAAACAGTTCCATATTTTAAGCCCTGCTATTGTTATACTCATTCGTTTCTGCGTTGTTCTACAATATTGGATCTTAAAAAGTAGTTCTCCTCTTAAATTATAATTCCCTTCTCTTTGTAAAAATCTTCTCTGTAACCCTGTTGGAAGTGAATCTTTACTTGCTTTATAAATCATTTGGGCAGTCTTGAGTTGGATGAGATCTGGTAGTTTTAAATCAAATGTTTTTATAAATAATCCATTAGTGTGTTCTCGGGATCCTGTGTTATGTATCAGTCTGATGGCCCTTTTTTGCATGATGAATAGTGGTTGGATGTTCGTCCTGTATGTATTTCCCCAAACTTCTAGACAGTAACTCAAATATGGTAAAACAAGTGTACAATAAAGAGTGTGTAATGTTTTTTGATTAAGAATGTGCCTTGTTTTACCCAGGACAGCAATACTTCTGGCCAACTTCCCTTTGATGTATGTAATGTGTGACTTCCAGCAGATCCTGTGGTACAAGATCACACCCAAAAATTTGATTTTGTTTACTCTTTCTATACTAACATTGTCTATATATAATTTTACATCTATATCATTTTTTCTTATTTCCAAATAACATAAAATTAGTTTTATTTAGGTTTAATGATAATTTATTAGCATCAAACCATTTTTTTAGTTTATACATCTCCATGGTGACGGACCTCAGGAGCTGCTGCAAGTCCACATCAGAACAGAGTACTTTGGTGTCATCCCCAAATAACACATATTTAAGGTTTTCAGTTACTTTACAAATATCATTTATATACATGATGAACATCTTGGGCCCTAAGACTGACCCCTGTGGTACCCCACATTTAATATTTAACCAACATGATTTTTTTTGTGATATCTGTACAAACTGTATAAACTGTATAACTGTATAAATATTAAATACATGTTCAGTGTATTAATATTAAATACATGTTTAGTGTATGAATATGAAATACATGTTTAGTGTATAAATAATAACTATATGTTTAGTGTATGAATATTAAATATATGTTTAGTTTATTAAAATTAAATACATGTTTTTGTATTAATATTAAATACATGTTTAGTGTATAAATATTAAATACATGTTTAGTGTATTAATATTAAATACATGTTTAGTGTATAAATGTTGAATACATGTTTAGTGTATGAATATTAAATATGTGTTTAGTTTAGTAAAATTAAATACATGTTTTTGTATTAATATTAAATACATGTTTAGTGTATAAATATTAAATACATGTTTAGTGTATTAATATTAAATACATGTTTAGTGTATAAATATTAAATACATGTTTAGTGTATGAATATTAAATATGTGTTTAGTTTAGTAAAATTAAATACATGTTTTTGTATTAATATTAAATACATGTTTAGTGTATAAATATTAAATACATGTTTAGTGTATTAATATTAAATACATGTTTAAAGTATGAATATTAAATACATGTTTGGTTAATGAATATTAAATACATGTTTAGTGTATAAATATTAAATACATGTTTAGTGTATAAATATTAAATACATGTTTAGTGTATGAATATTAAATATGTGTTTAGTTTATTAAAATTAAATACATGTTTTTGTATTAATATTAAATACATGTTTAGTGTATAAATATCGAATACATGTTTAGTGTATTAATATTAAATACATGTTTAGTGTATAAATGTTAAATACATGTTTAGTTTATGAATATTAAATACATGTTTAGTGTATTAATATTAAATATACATTTAGTTTATTAACATTAAATACATGTTTAGTGTATAAATATTAAATACATGTTTAGTGTATTAATATTAAATACATGTTTAGTGTATAAATATTAAATACATGTTTAGTGTATTAATATTAAATACATGTTTAGTGTATTAATATTAAATACATGTTTAGTGTATAAATATTAAATACATGTTTAGGGTATTAATATTAAATATATGTTTAGTTTATTAAAATGAAATACATGTTTTTGTATTAATATTAAATACATGTTTAGTGTATGAATATTAAATACATGTTTAGTGTATGAATATTAAATACATGTTTAGTGTATAAATATTAAATACATGTTTAGTGTATTAATATCAAATATATGTTTAGTTTATTAAAATTAAATACATGTTTTTGTATTAATATTAAATACATGTTTAGTGTATTAATATTAAAAACACGTTTAGTGTAAAAATATTAAATACATGTCTAGTGTATTAATATTAAATATATGTTTAGTGTATTAATATTAAATATATGTTTAGTTTATTAAAAATTAAATACATTTTTTTGTATTAATATTAAATACATGTTTAGTGTATTAATATTAAAAACACGTTTAGTGTAAAAATATTAAATATATGTTTAGTGTATTAATATTAAATATATGTTTAGTGTATAAATATTAAATACGTGTTTAGTGTATTAATATTAAATACATGTTTAGTGTATAAATAATAACTACATGCTTAGTGTATGAATATTAAATACGTGTTTAGTGTATTAATATTAAAAATATGTTTAGTTTATTAAAATTAAATACATGTTTTTGTATTAATATTAAATACATGTTTAGTGTATGAATATTAAATACATGTTTAGTGTATGAATATTAAATACATGTTTAGTGTATGAAAATTAAATACATGTTTGGTGTATTCATATTAATTACATGTTTAGTGTATTAATATTAAATATATGTTTAGTTTATTAAAATTAAATACATGTTTTTGTATTATATTAAATACATGTTTAGTGTATTAATATTAAAAACATGTTTAGTGTATAAATGTTAAATACATGTTTAGTGTATAAATATTAAATACATGTTTAGTGTATTAATATTAAATACATGTTTAGTGTATAAATATAAGTGTATGAGAAACCAAACTTATGTAAAAAAAAATAAAAGAAACAAAAAAAAGGAAAAAGAGAGAGAGAGAGAGAGAGACGGAGATGACAGGACTTATTAAGAGGGAACGTGCGCCCTCCGGTGGACTTCTGCCGCAACTGCACACATAAAGAAATTCATTATTTCCAAGTGTGCCTTATTTAGAGGATAATAAATACATGTTTACTGTATGAATATTAAATATATGATTACTATATAATTACATATATGTTTGGTATATGATTATTAAATACATGTTCAGTGTAGTAATATTAAATACATGTTTAGTGTGTGAATATTAAATACATGTTTAGTGTATAAATATTAAATACATGTTTAGTGTATAAATATTAAATATATGTTTAGTTTATTAAAATTAAATACATGTTTTTGTATTAATATTAAATACATGTTTAGTGTATGAATATTAAATACATATTAAGTGTAAGAATAATAACTACATGTTTATTGAATGAATATTAAATACATGTTTAGTGTATGAATATTAAATACATGTTTAGTGTATGAATATTAAATACATGTTTAGTGTATGAATATTAAATACATGTTTAGTGTATGAATAGTAAATATATGTTTAGTGTATTAATATTAAATATATGTTTAGTTTATTAAAATTAAATACATGTTTTTGTATTAATATTAAATACATGTTTAGTGTATTAATATTAAATGCATGTTTAGTGTATAAACATTTAATACAAGTTTACTGTATTAATATTAAATACATGTTTAGTGTATAAATAATAACTATATGTTTAGTTTATGAATATTAAATACATGTTTAGTGTATAAATATTAAATACATGTTTAGTGTATTAATACTAAATATATGTTTAGTTTATTAAAATTAAATCCATGTTTTTGTATTAATATTAAATACATATTAAGTGTAAGAAAAATAACTACATGTTTATTGTATGAATATTAAATACATGTTTAGTGTATAAATATTTAATACATGTTTACTGTATTAATATTAAATACATATTTAGTGTATAAACCATAACTACATGTTTAGTGTATGAATATTAAATACATGTTTAGTGTATGAATATTAAATACATGTTTAGTGTATTAATATTAAATACAGGTTTAGTGTATTAATATTAAATATATGTTTAGTTTATTAAAATTAAATACATGTTTTTGTATTAATATTAAATACATGTTTAGTGTATGAATGTTAAATACATGTTTAGTGTATAAATATTAAATATATGTTTAGTTTATTAAAATTAAATACACGTTTTTGTATTAATATTAAATACATGTTTAGTGTATAAATATTAAATACATGTTTAGTGTATTAATATTAAATACATATTTATTGTATGAATGTTAAATACATGTTTAGTGTATAAATATTAAATACATGTTTAGTTTATTAAAATTAAATACATGTTTTTGTATTAATGTTAAATACATGTTTAGTGTATAAATATTAAATACATGTTTAGTGTATTAATATTAAATACATGTTTAGTGTATAAATATTAAATACATGTTTAGTGTATGAATATTAAATATATGATTAGTATATGATTACATATACGTTTAGTATATGATTATTAAATACATGTTCAGTGTATTAATATTAAATACATGTTTAGTGTATGAATATTAAATACATGTTTAAAGTATAAATATTAAATACATGTTTAGTTTATGAATATTAAATACATGTTTAGTGTATAAATATTAAATACATGTTTAAAGTATGAAGATTAAATATATGTTTGGTTTATGAATATTAAATACATGTTTAGTGTATAAATATTAAATACATGTTTCGTGTATTAATATTAAATATGTGTTTAGTTTATTAAAATTAAATACATGTTTAGTGTATAAATGTAAAATATATGTTTAGTGTATGAATATTAAATACATGTTTAGTGTATTAATATTAAGTATATGTTTAGTTTATTAAAATTAAATACATGTTTTTGTATTAATATTAAATACATGTTTAATGTATAAATATTAAATACATGTTCAGTGTATTAATATTAAATACATGTTTAGTGTATAAATATAAGTGCATGAGAAACCAAACTTATGTAAAAAAAAAAAAAAGAAACAAAAAAAAGGAAAAAG
Organism: Nerophis ophidion; assembly: GCF_033978795.1. Taxonomy (NCBI): domain Eukaryota; kingdom Metazoa; phylum Chordata; class Actinopteri; order Syngnathiformes; family Syngnathidae; genus Nerophis; species Nerophis ophidion. The sequence goes on along the minus strand of NW_026907045.1, from coordinate 123,401 downwards.
AGAGAGAGAGAGAGACGGAGAGAAACCGGACTTATTAAGAGGGAACGTGCGCCTTCCTGTGGACTTCTGCCGCAACTGCACACATAAAGAAATTCATTATTTCCAAGTGTGCCTTATTTAGAGGATAATAAATACATGTTTACTGTATGAATATTAAATATATGATTAGTATATAAAAACATATGCGTTTAGTATATGATTATTAAATACATGTTCAGTGTATTATTATTAAATACATGTTTAGTGTATGAATATTAAATATATGTTTAGTGTATAAATATTAAATACATGTTTAGTGTATGAATATTAAATACATGTTTAGTGTATGAATATTAAATACATGTTTAGTGTATTAATATTAAATATATGTTTAGTTTATTAAACTTAAATACATGTTTTTTTTATTAATATTAAATACATGTTTAGTGTATGAATATTAAATACATGTTTAGTGTATTAATATTAAATACACCTTAAGTGTATGAATATTAAATACATGTTTAGATTATGAATATTAAATACATGTTTAGTGTATGAATATTAAATACACCTTAAGTGTATGAATATTAAATACATGTTTAGATTATGAATATTAAATACATGTTTAGTGGATAAATAATAAATACATATTTAGAGTATTAATATTAAATACATGTTTAGTGTATCAATGTATTTTATTTCGGCAATCTTCACATAAAACAAAGAACAACAACAAGAAAAGAAAAAAAACACACAAAAAAACACTCATTTGTGCAATGATTGAGCCGAAAGGGTGTAGGTTGAAGCAACGCTTATACAAACCTACCCCATCACAACAAGAACAAGGTTCAAAATATATAAAATCTAAAACATGCTTCACTTATATTACTTTTTTTTTTTTAAACAATACATAAGCAACATATATGTAGCACACGTCTCATATACACAGTTTAACATTTAAATCAAACATATACATCTGTACACTTATATATATATATATATATATATATATATATATATATATATATATATATATATATATATATATATATATATATATATATATATTATACTCAATCTATTTAAATTCCATGTAAAGTGGTAATATATACATTTTAATATAACCTATATGTATAATTATGAAATCATAAATTGTATTTATATACATATCATATATTATTGTCTTTCTAAAACAATGTTTGCTCTTCTTTCTTATATTTACTAATGATAAATGATTTAAAAAGCTTTTTAAACTGGCTTACGTTGGTGCTGTGTTTTATTTCATCCTTTAAACAGTTCCATATTTTAAGCCCTGCTATTGTTATACTCATTCGTTTCTGCGTTGTTCTACAATATTGGATCTTAAAAAGTAGTTCTCCTCTTAAATTATAATTCCCTTCTCTTTGTAAAAATCTTCTCTGTAACCCTGTTGGAAGTGAATCTTTACTTGCTTTATAAATCATTTGGGCAGTCTTGAGTTGGATGAGATCTGGTAGTTTTAAATCAAATGTTTTTATAAATAATCCATTAGTGTGTTCTCGGGATCCTGTGTTATGTATCAGTCTGATGGCCCTTTTTTGCATGATGAATAGTGGTTGGATGTTCGTCCTGTATGTATTTCCCCAAACTTCTAGACAGTAACTCAAATATGGTAAAACAAGTGTACAATAAAGAGTGTGTAATGTTTTTTGATTAAGAATGTGCCTTGTTTTACCCAGGACAGCAATACTTCTGGCCAACTTCCCTTTGATGTATGTAATGTGTGACTTCCAGCAGATCCTGTGGTACAAGATCACACCCAAAAATTTGATTTTGTTTACTCTTTCTATACTAACATTGTCTATATATAATTTTACATCTATATCATTTTTTCTTATTTCCAAATAACATAAAATTAGTTTTATTTAGGTTTAATGATAATTTATTAGCATCAAACCATTTTTTTAGTTTATACATCTCCATGGTGACGGACCTCAGGAGCTGCTGCAAGTCCACATCAGAACAGAGTACTTTGGTGTCATCCCCAAATAACACATATTTAAGGTTTTCAGTTACTTTACAAATATCATTTATATACATGATGAACATCTTGGGCCCTAAGACTGACCCCTGTGGTACCCCACATTTAATATTTAACCAACATGATTTTTTTTGTGATATCTGTACAAACTGTATAAACTGTATAACTGTATAAATATTAAATACATGTTCAGTGTATTAATATTAAATACATGTTTAGTGTATGAATATGAAATACATGTTTAGTGTATAAATAATAACTATATGTTTAGTGTATGAATATTAAATATATGTTTAGTTTATTAAAATTAAATACATGTTTTTGTATTAATATTAAATACATGTTTAGTGTATAAATATTAAATACATGTTTAGTGTATTAATATTAAATACATGTTTAGTGTATAAATGTTGAATACATGTTTAGTGTATGAATATTAAATATGTGTTTAGTTTAGTAAAATTAAATACATGTTTTTGTATTAATATTAAATACATGTTTAGTGTATAAATATTAAATACATGTTTAGTGTATTAATATTAAATACATGTTTAGTGTATAAATATTAAATACATGTTTAGTGTATGAATATTAAATATGTGTTTAGTTTAGTAAAATTAAATACATGTTTTTGTATTAATATTAAATACATGTTTAGTGTATAAATATTAAATACATGTTTAGTGTATTAATATTAAATACATGTTTAAAGTATGAATATTAAATACATGTTTGGTTAATGAATATTAAATACATGTTTAGTGTATAAATATTAAATACATGTTTAGTGTATAAATATTAAATACATGTTTAGTGTATGAATATTAAATATGTGTTTAGTTTATTAAAATTAAATACATGTTTTTGTATTAATATTAAATACATGTTTAGTGTATAAATATCGAATACATGTTTAGTGTATTAATATTAAATACATGTTTAGTGTATAAATGTTAAATACATGTTTAGTTTATGAATATTAAATACATGTTTAGTGTATTAATATTAAATATACATTTAGTTTATTAACATTAAATACATGTTTAGTGTATAAATATTAAATACATGTTTAGTGTATTAATATTAAATACATGTTTAGTGTATAAATATTAAATACATGTTTAGTGTATTAATATTAAATACATGTTTAGTGTATTAATATTAAATACATGTTTAGTGTATAAATATTAAATACATGTTTAGGGTATTAATATTAAATATATGTTTAGTTTATTAAAATTAAATACATGTTTTTGTATTAATATTAAATACATGTTTAGTGTATGAATATTAAATACATGTTTAGTGTATGAATATTAAATACATGTTTAGTGTATAAATATTAAATACATGTTTAGTGTATTAATATCAAATATATGTTTAGTTTATTAAAATTAAATACATGTTTTTGTATTAATATTAAATACATGTTTAGTGTATTAATATTAAAAACACGTTTAGTGTAAAAATATTAAATACATGTCTAGTGTATTAATATTAAATATATGTTTAGTGTATTAATATTAAATATATGTTTAGTTTATTAAAAATTAAATACATTTTTTTGTATTAATATTAAATACATGTTTAGTGTATTAATATTAAAAACACGTTTAGTGTAAAAATATTAAATATATGTTTAGTGTATTAATATTAAATATATGTTTAGTGTATAAATATTAAATACGTGTTTAGTGTATTAATATTAAATACATGTTTAGTGTATAAATAATAACTACATGCTTAGTGTATGAATATTAAATACGTGTTTAGTGTATTAATATTAAAAATATGTTTAGTTTATTAAAATTAAATACATGTTTTTGTATTAATATTAAATACATGTTTAGTGTATGAATATTAAATACATGTTTAGTGTATGAATATTAAATACATGTTTAGTGTATGAAAATTAAATACATGTTTGGTGTATTCATATTAATTACATGTTTAGTGTATTAATATTAAATATATGTTTAGTTTATTAAAATTAAATACATGTTTTTGTATTATATTAAATACATGTTTAGTGTATTAATATTAAAAACATGTTTAGTGTATAAATGTTAAATACATGTTTAGTGTATAAATATTAAATACATGTTTAGTGTATTAATATTAAATACATGTTTAGTGTATAAATATAAGTGTATGAGAAACCAAACTTATGTAAAAAAAAATAAAAGAAACAAAAAAAAGGAAAAAGAGAGAGAGAGAGAGAGAGACGGAGATGACAGGACTTATTAAGAGGGAACGTGCGCCCTCCGGTGGACTTCTGCCGCAACTGCACACATAAAGAAATTCATTATTTCCAAGTGTGCCTTATTTAGAGGATAATAAATACATGTTTACTGTATGAATATTAAATATATGATTACTATATAATTACATATATGTTTGGTATATGATTATTAAATACATGTTCAGTGTAGTAATATTAAATACATGTTTAGTGTGTGAATATTAAATACATGTTTAGTGTATAAATATTAAATACATGTTTAGTGTATAAATATTAAATATATGTTTAGTTTATTAAAATTAAATACATGTTTTTGTATTAATATTAAATACATGTTTAGTGTATGAATATTAAATACATATTAAGTGTAAGAATAATAACTACATGTTTATTGAATGAATATTAAATACATGTTTAGTGTATGAATATTAAATACATGTTTAGTGTATGAATATTAAATACATGTTTAGTGTATGAATATTAAATACATGTTTAGTGTATGAATAGTAAATATATGTTTAGTGTATTAATATTAAATATATGTTTAGTTTATTAAAATTAAATACATGTTTTTGTATTAATATTAAATACATGTTTAGTGTATTAATATTAAATGCATGTTTAGTGTATAAACATTTAATACAAGTTTACTGTATTAATATTAAATACATGTTTAGTGTATAAATAATAACTATATGTTTAGTTTATGAATATTAAATACATGTTTAGTGTATAAATATTAAATACATGTTTAGTGTATTAATACTAAATATATGTTTAGTTTATTAAAATTAAATCCATGTTTTTGTATTAATATTAAATACATATTAAGTGTAAGAATAATAACTACATGTTTATTGTATGAATATTAAATACATGTTTAGTGTATAAATATTTAATACATGTTTACTGTATTAATATTAAATACATATTTAGTGTATAAACCATAACTACATGTTTAGTGTATGAATATTAAATACATGTTTAGTGTATGAATATTAAATACATGTTTAGTGTATTAATATTAAATACAGGTTTAGTGTATTAATATTAAATATATGTTTAGTTTATTAAAATTAAATACATGTTTTTGTATTAATATTAAATACATGTTTAGTGTATGAATGTTAAATACATGTTTAGTGTATAAATATTAAATATATGTTTAGTTTATTAAAATTAAATACACGTTTTTGTATTAATATTAAATACATGTTTAGTGTATAAATATTAAATACATGTTTAGTGTATTAATATTAAATACATATTTATTGTATGAATGTTAAATACATGTTTAGTGTATAAATATTAAATACATGTTTAGTTTATTAAAATTAAATACATGTTTTTGTATTAATATTAAATACATGTTTAGTGTATAAATATTAAATACATGTTTAGTGTATTAATATTAAATACATGTTTAGTGTATAAATATTAAATACATGTTTAGTGTATGAATATTAAATATATGATTAGTATATGATTACATATACGTTTAGTATATGATTATTAAATACATGTTCAGTGTATTAATATTAAATACATGTTTAGTGTATGAATATTAAATACATGTTTAAAGTATAAATATTAAATACATGTTTAGTTTATGAATATTAAATACATGTTTAGTGTATAAATATTAAATACATGTTTAAAGTATGAAGATTAAATATATGTTTGGTTTATGAATATTAAATACATGTTTAGTGTATAAATATTAAATACATGTTTCGTGTATTAATATTAAATATGTGTTTAGTTTATTAAAATTAAATACATGTTTAGTGTATAAATGTAAAATATATGTTTAGTGTATGAATATTAAATACATGTTTAGTGTATTAATATTAAGTATATGTTTAGTTTATTAAAATTAAATACATGTTTTTGTATTAATATTAAATACATGTTTAATGTATAAATATTAAATACATGTTCAGTGTATTAATATTAAATACATGTTTAGTGTATAAATATAAGTGCATGAGAAACCAAACTTATGTAAAAAAAAAAAAAAGAAACAAAAAAAAGGAAAAAGAGAGAGAGAGAGAGACGGAGAGAAACCGGACTTATTAAGAGGGAACGTGCGCCTTCCTGTGGACTTCTGCCGCAACTGCACACATAAAGAAATTCATTATTTCCAAGTGTGCCTTATTTAGAGGATAATAAATACATGTTTACTGTATGAATATTAAATATATGATTAGTATATAAAAACATATGCGTTTAGTATATGATTATTAAATACATGTTCAGTGTATTATTATTAAATACATGTTTAGTGTATGAATATTAAATATATGTTTAGTGTATAAATATTAAATACATGTTTAGTGTATGAATATTAAATACATGTTTAGTGTATGAATATTAAATACATGTTTAGTGTATTAATATTAAATATATGTTTAGTTTATTAAACTTAAATACATGTTTTTTTTATTAATATTAAATACATGTTTAGTGTATGAATATTAAATACATGTTTAGTGTATTAATATTAAATACACCTTAAGTGTATGAATATTAAATACATGTTTAGATTATGAATATTAAATACATGTTTAGTGTATGAATATTAAATACACCTTAAGTGTATGAATATTAAATACATGTTTAGATTATGAATATTAAATACATGTTTAGTGGATAAATAATAAATACATATTTAGAGTATTAATATTAAATACATGTTTAGTGTATCAATGTATTTTATTTCGGCAATCTTCACATAAAACAAAGAACAACAACAAGAAAAGAAAAAAAACACACAAAAAAACACTCATTTGTGCAATGATTGAGCCGAAAGGGTGTAGGTTGAAGCAACGCTTATACAAACCTACCCCATCACAACAAGAACAAGGTTCAAAATATATAAAATCTAAAACATGCTTCACTTATATTACTTTTTTTTTTTTAAACAATACATAAGCAACATATATGTAGCACACGTCTCATATACACAGTTTAACATTTAAATCAAACATATACATCTGTACACTTATATATATATATATATATATATATATATATATATATATATATATATATATATATATATATATATATATATATATATTATACTCAATCTATTTAAATTCCATGTAAAGTGGTAATATATACATTTTAATATAACCTATATGTATAATTATGAAATCATAAATTGTATTTATATACATATCATATATTATTGTCTTTCTAAAACAATGTTTGCTCTTCTTTCTTATATTTACTAATGATAAATGATTTAAAAAGCTTTTTAAACTGGCTTACGTTGGTGCTGTGTTTTATTTCATCCTTTAAACAGTTCCATATTTTAAGCCCTGCTATTGTTATACTCATTCGTTTCTGCGTTGTTCTACAATATTGGATCTTAAAAAGTAGTTCTCCTCTTAAATTATAATTCCCTTCTCTTTGTAAAAATCTTCTCTGTAACCCTGTTGGAAGTGAATCTTTACTTGCTTTATAAATCATTTGGGCAGTCTTGAGTTGGATGAGATCTGGTAGTTTTAAATCAAATGTTTTTATAAATAATCCATTAGTGTGTTCTCGGGATCCTGTGTTATGTATCAGTCTGATGGCCCTTTTTTGCATGATGAATAGTGGTTGGATGTTCGTCCTGTATGTATTTCCCCAAACTTCTAGACAGTAACTCAAATATGGTAAAACAAGTGTACAATAAAGAGTGTGTAATGTTTTTTGATGAAGAATGTGCCTTGTTTTACCCAGGACAGCAATACTTCTGGCCAACTTCCCTTTGATGTATGTAATGTGTGACTTCCAGCAGATCCTGTGGTACAAGATCACACCCAAAAATTTGATTTTGTTTACTCTTTCTATACTAACATTGTCTATATATAATTTTACATCTATATCATTTTTTCTTATTTCCAAATAACATAAAATTAGTTTTATTTAGGTTTAATGATAATTTATTAGCATCAAACCATTTTTTTAGTTTATACATCTCCATGGTGACGGACCTCAGGAGCTGCTGCAAGTCCACATCAGAACAGAGTACTTTGGTGTCATCCCCAAATAACACATATTTAAGGTTTTCAGTTACTTTACAAATATCATTTATATACATGATGAACATCTTGGGCCCTAAGACTGACCCCTGTGGTACCCCACATTTAATATTTAACCAACATGATTTTTTTTGTGATATCTGTACAAACTGTATAAACTGTATAACTGTATAAATATTAAATACATGTTCAGTGTATTAATATTAAATACATGTTTAGTGTATGAATATGAAATACATGTTTAGTGTATAAATAATAACTATATGTTTAGTGTATGAATATTAAATATATGTTTAGTTTATTAAAATTAAATACATGTTTTTGTATTAATATTAAATACATGTTTAGTGTATAAATATTAAATACATGTTTAGTGTATTAATATTAAATACATGTTTAGTGTATAAATGTTGAATACATGTTTAGTGTATGAATATTAAATATGTGTTTAGTTTAGTAAAATTAAATACATGTTTTTGTATTAATATTAAATACATGTTTAGTGTATAAATATTAAATACATGTTTAGTGTATTAATATTAAATACATGTTTAGTGTATAAATATTAAATACATGTTTAGTGTATGAATATTAAATATGTGTTTAGTTTAGTAAAATTAAATACATGTTTTTGTATTAATATTAAATACATGTTTAGTGTATAAATATTAAATACATGTTTAGTGTATTAATATTAAATACATGTTTAAAGTATGAATATTAAATACATGTTTGGTTAATGAATATTAAATACATGTTTAGTGTATAAATATTAAATACATGTTTAGTGTATAAATATTAAATACATGTTTAGTGTATGAATATTAAATATGTGTTTAGTTTATTAAAATTAAATACATGTTTTTGTATTAATATTAAATACATGTTTAGTGTATAAATATCGAATACATGTTTAGTGTATTAATATTAAATACATGTTTAGTGTATAAATGTTAAATACATGTTTAGTTTATGAATATTAAATACATGTTTAGTGTATTAATATTAAATATACATTTAGTTTATTAACATTAAATACATGTTTAGTGTATAAATATTAAATACATGTTTAGTGTATTAATATTAAATACATGTTTAGTGTATAAATATTAAATACATGTTTAGTGTATTAATATTAAATACATGTTTAGTGTATTAATATTAAATACATGTTTAGTGTATAAATATTAAATACATGTTTAGGGTATTAATATTAAATATATGTTTAGTTTATTAAAATTAAATACATGTTTTTGTATTAATATTAAATACATGTTTAGTGTATGAATATTAAATACATGTTTAGTGTATGAATATTAAATACATGTTTAGTGTATAAATATTAAATACATGTTTAGTGTATTAATATCAAATATATGTTTAGTTTATTAAAATTAAATACATGTTTTTGTATTAATATTAAATACATGTTTAGTGTATTAATATTAAAAACACGTTTAGTGTAAAAATATTAAATACATGTCTAGTGTATTAATATTAAATATATGTTTAGTGTATTAATATTAAATATATGTTTAGTTTATTAAAAATTAAATACATTTTTTTGTATTAATATTAAATACATGTTTAGTGTATTAATATTAAAAACACGTTTAGTGTAAAAATATTAAATATATGTTTAGTGTATTAATATTAAATATATGTTTAGTGGTTAAATATTAAATACGTGTTTAGTGTATTAATATTAAATACATGTTTAGTGTATAAATAATAACTACATGCTTAGTGTATGAATATTAAATACGTGTTTAGTGTATTAATATTAAAAATATGTTTAGTTTATTAAAATTAAATACATGTTTTTGTATTAATATTAAATACATGTTTAGTGTATGAATATTAAATACATGTTTAGTGTATGAATATTAAATACATGTTTAGTGTATGAAAATTAAATACATGTTTGGTGTATTCATATTAATTACATGTTTAGTGTATTAATATTAAATATATGTTTAGTTTATTAAAATTAAATACATGTTTTTGTATTATATTAAATACATGTTTAGTGTATTAATATTAAAAACATGTTTAGTGTATAAATGTTAAATACATGTTTAGTGTATAAATATTAAATACATGTTTAGTGTATTAATATTAAATACATGTTTAGTGTATAAATATAAGTGTATGAGAAACCAAACTTATGTAAAAAAAAATAAAAGAAACAAAAAAAAGGAAAAAGAGAGAGAGAGAGAGAGAGACGGAGATGACAGGACTTATTAAGAGGGAACGTGCGCCCTCCGGTGGACTTCTGCCGCAACTGCACACATAAAGAAATTCATTATTTCCAAGTGTGCCTTATTTAGAGGATAATAAATACATGTTTACTGTATGAATATTAAATATATGATTACTATATAATTACATATATGTTTGGTATATGATTATTAAATACATGTTCAGTGTAGTAATATTAAATACATGTTTAGTGTGTGAATATTAAATACATGTTTAGTGTATAAATATTAAATACATGTTTAGTGTATAAATATTAAATATATGTTTAGTTTATTAAAATTAAATACATGTTTTTGTATTAATATTAAATACATGTTTAGTGTATGAATATTAAATACATATTAAGTGTAAGAATAATAACTACATGTTTATTGAATGAATATTAAATACATGTTTAGTGTATGAATATTAAATACATGTTTAGTGTATGAATATTAAATACATGTTTAGTGTATGAATATTAAATACATGTTTAGTGTATGAATAGTAAATATATGTTTAGTGTATTAATATTAAATATATGTTTAGTTTATTAAAATTAAATACATGTTTTTGTATTAATATTAAATACATGTTTAGTGTATTAATATTAAATGCATGTTTAGTGTATAAACATTTAATACAAGTTTACTGTATTAATATTAAATACATGTTTAGTGTATAAATAATAACTATATGTTTAGTTTATGAATATTAAATACATGTTTAGTGTATAAATATTAAATACATGTTTAGTGTATTAATACTAAATATATGTTTAGTTTATTAAAATTAAATCCATGTTTTTGTATTAATATTAAATACATATTAAGTGTAAGAATAATAACTACATGTTTATTGTATGAATATTAAATACATGTTTAGTGTATAAATATTTAATACATGTTTACTGTATTAATATTAAATACATATTTAGTGTATAAACCATAACTACATGTTTAGTGTATGAATATTAAATACATGTTTAGTGTATGAATATTAAATACATGTTTAGTGTATTAATATTAAATACAGGTTTAGTGTATTAATATTAAATATATGTTTAGTTTATTAAAATTAAATACATGTTTTTGTATTAATATTAAATACATGTTTAGTGTATGAATGTTAAATACATGTTTAGTGTATAAATATTAAATATATGTTTAGTTTATTAAAATTAAATACACGTTTTTGTATTAATATTAAATACATGTTTAGTGTATAAATATTAAATACATGTTTAGTGTATTAATATTAAATACATATTTATTGTATGAATGTTAAATACATGTTTAGTGTATAAATATTAAATACATGTTTAGTTTATTAAAATTAAATACATGTTTTTGTATTAATATTAAATACATGTTTAGTGTATAAATATTAAATACATGTTTAGTGTATTAATATTAAATACATGTTTAGTGTATAAATATTAAATACATGTTTAGTGTATGAATATTAAATATATGATTAGTATATGATTACATATACGTTTAGTATATGATTATTAAATACATGTTCAGTGTATTAATATTAAATACATGTTTAGTGTATGAATATTAAATACATGTTTAGTGTATGAATATTAAATACATGTTTAATGTATGAATATTAAATACATGTTTAGTGTATAAATATTAAATACACGTTTCGTGTATGAATATTAAATACATGTTTAGTGTATAAATATTAAATACATGTTTAATGTATGAATATTAAATACGTGTTTAGTGTATGAATATTAAATAAATGTTTAATGTATGATTATTAAATAAATGTTTAGTATATAAATATTAAATGCATGTTTCGTGTATACATATTAAATACATGTTAAGTGTATAAATATTAAATATATATTTAGTGTATGAATATTAAATACATGATTAGTGTATTAACATTAAATACATGATTAGTGTATAAATATTAAATACATGTTTAGTGTATTAATATTAAATACATGTTTAGTGTATTAATATTAAATACATGTTTAGTGTATAAATAATAACTAAATGTTTAGTGTATGAATATTAAATACATGTTTAGTGTAATAATATTAAATATATGTTTATTTTATTAAAATTAAATACATGTTTTTGTATAATATTAAATATATGTTTATTTTATTAAAATTAAATCCATGTTTTTGTATTAATATTAAATACATGTTAAGTGTATAAATCTCAAATACATGTTTAGTGTATTAATATTAAATTCATGTTTAGTGTATAAATGTTAAATATATGTCTGCGATGAGGGGGCGACTTGTCCATGGTGTACCCCGCCTTCCGCCCGATTGTAGCTGAGATAGGCGCCAGCGCCCCCCGCGACCCCAAAAGGGAATAAGCGGTAGAAAATGGATGGATGGATGGATGTTTAGTGTATAAATATTAAATATATATTTAGTTTATTAAAATGAAATACATGTTTTTGTATTAATATTAAATACATATTAAGTGTAAGAATAATAACTACATGTTTAATGAACGAATATTAAATACATGTTTAGTGTATAAATATTTAATACATGTTTAGTGTATTAATATTAAATATATGTTTAGTTTATTAAAATTAAATACATGTTTTTGTATTAATATTAAATACATGTTTAATGTATAAATATTTAATGCATGTTTACTGTATTAATATTAAATACATTTTTAGTGTATAAATAATAACTACATGTTTAGTGTATGAATATTAAATACATGTTTAGTGTATAAATATTAAATACATGTATAGTGTATTAATATTAAATACATGTTTAGTGTATTAATATTAAATATATGTTTAGTTTATTAAAATTAAATAAAAATTTTTGTATTAATATTAAATACATATTAAGTGTAAAAATAATAACTACATGTTTATTGTATGAATATTAAATACATGTTTAGTGTATTAATATTAAATACATGTTTAGTGTATAAATAATAACTACATGTTTAGTGTATGAATATTAAATACATGTTTAGTGTATAAATATTAAATACATGTATAGTGTATTAATATTAAATATATATTTGGTTTATTAAAATTAAATACATGTTTTTGTATTAATATTAAATACATGTTTAGTGTATGAATATTAAATACATGTTTAGTGTATAAATGTTAAATACATGTTTAGTGTATTAATATTAAATACATGTTTAGTGTATGAATAATAACTACATGTTTAGTGTATGAATATTAAATACATGTTTAGTGTATAAATGTTAAATACATGTTTAGTTTATGAATATTAAATACATGTTTAGTGTATGAATATTAAATACATGTTTAGTGTATAAATCTTAAATACATGTTTAGTTTATGAATATTAAATACATGTTTAGTGTATGAATATTAAATATATATTTAGTTTATTAAAATTAAATACATGTTTTTGTATTAATATTAAATACATGTTTAGTGTATAAATATTAAATACATGTTTGGTGTATTAATATTAAATACATGTTTAGTGTATGAATATTAAATACATGTTTAGTGTATTAATATTAAATACATGTTTTGTGTATTAATATTAAATACATGTTTAGTGTATGAATATTAAATACATGTTTAGTGTATGAATATTAAATACAAGTTTAGTGTATGAATATTAAATACAAGTTTAGTGTGAAAATGTTAAATATATGTTTACTGTATTAATATTAAATACATGTTTAGTGTATTAATATTAAATATATATTTAGTTTATTAAAATTAAATACATGTTTTTGTATTAATATTAAATACATGTTTAGTGTATAAATATTAAATACATGTTTAGTGTATGAATAATAACTACATGTTTAGTGTGTTAATATTAAATACATGTTTAGTGTATTAATATTAAATATACGTTTAGTTTATTACAATTAAATATATGTTTTTGTATTAATATTAAATACATGTTTAGTGTATTAATATTAAATACATGTTTAGTGTATTAATATTAAATACATGTTTAGTGTATAAATGTTAAATACATGTTTACACATGCGCATATTGCCTGTCCGCTTAAAAGGGGTGGGGGGGTCGCACTAATATACAACGAAAACTTTAACCTTAGTCCTAACATAAATAATAAATATAAATCGTTTGAGGTGCTTACTAGAAGTCTGTCACACCGCTGCCTCTACACCTGGCTGTTATCTACCGCCCCCCAGGGCCCTATTCGGACTTTATCAATGAATTCTCAGAGTTCGTTGCTGATCTAGTGACACACGCCGATAATATAATCATAATGGGGGACTTTAATATCCATATGAATACCCCATCGGACCCACCGTGCGTAGCGCTCCAGACTATAATTGATAGCTGTGGTCTCACACAAATAATAAATGAACCCATGCATCGCAACGGTAATACGATAGACCTAGTGCTTGTCAGGGGTATCACCGTTTCCAAAGTTACGATACTCCCTTATACTAAAGTATTGTCCGCTCATTACCTTATAAAATTCGAGGTTCAGACGCATGTTCGTCAAACTAATAATAATAATAACTGCTATAGCAGCCGCAACATTAATACAGCCACAACGACAACTCTTGCTGACCTACTGCCCTCGGTAATGGCACCATTCCCAAAGTATGTGGGCTCTATTGATAACCTCACTAACAATTTTAACGACGCCCTGCGCGAAATCATTGGTAACATAGCACCGCTAAAGTTAAAAAAGGCTCCAAAAAAGCGCACCCCTTGGTTTACAGAAGAAACTAGAGCTCAGAAATTATTATGCAGAAAGCTGGAACGCAAATGGCGCACGACTAAACTTGAGGTGAACCATCAAGCATGGAGTGATGGTTTAATAACTTATAAACGCATGCTTACCTTAGCTAAAGCTAAATATTACTCAAATCTCATCCACCGTAATAAAAACGATCCTAAATTTTTGTTTAGCACGGTAGCATCGCTAACCCAACAAGGGACTCCTTCCAGTAGCTCCACCCACTCAGCTGATGACTTTATGCAATTCTTTAGTAAGAAAATTGAAGTCATTAGAAAGGAGATTAAAGACAATGCGTCCCAGCTACAACGGGGTTCTATTAACACTGACACGATTGTATATACGGCGGATACTGCCCTCCAAAATAGTTTCTCTCGTTTTGAGGAAATAACATTAGAGGAATTGTTACAACGTGTAAATGGAATAAAACAGACAACATGTTTACTTGACCCTCTTCCTGGGAAACTGATCAAGGAGCTCTTTGAATTATTAGGTCCATCAGTGCTAAATATTATAAACTTATCACTCTCCTCGGGCAGTGTTCCCCTAGCATTCAAAAAAGCGGTTATTCATCCTCTTCTTAAAAGACCTAACCTCGATCCTGACCTCATGGTAAACTACCGACCGGTGTCTCACCTTCCCTTTATTTCAAAAATCCTCGAAAAAATTGTTGCGGAGCAGTTAAATGAACACTTAGCGTCTAACAATCTATGTGAAACCTTTCAATCCGGTTTCAGGGCAAATCACTCCACGGAGACAGCCCTCGCAAAAATGACTAATGATCTATTGCTAACGATGGATTCTGATGCGTCATCTATGTTGCTGCTCCTCGATCTTAGCGCTGCTTTCGATACCGTCGATCATAATATTTTATTAGAACGTATCAAAACACGAATTGGTATGTCAGACTTAGCCCTGTCTTGGTTTAACTCTTATCTTACTGATAGGATGCAGTGTGTCTCCCATAACAATGTGACCTCAGACTACGTTAAGGTAACGTGTGGAGTTCCCCAGGGTTCGGTCCTTGGCCCTGCACTCTTCAGCATCTACATGCTGCCGCTAGGTGACATCATACGCAAATACGGTGTTAGCTTTCACTGTTATGCTGATGACACCCAACTCTACATGCCCCTAAAGCTGACCAACACGCCGGATTGTAGTCAGCTGGAGGCGTGTCTTAATGAAATTAAACAATGGATGTCCGCTAACTTTTTGCAACTCAACGCCAAAAAAACGGAAATGCTGATTATCGGTCCTGCTAGACACCGAACTCTATTTAATAATACAACTCTAACATTTGACAACCAAACAATTAAACAAGGCGACACGGTAAAGAATCTGGGTATTATCTTCGACCCAACTCTCTCCTTTGAGTCACACATTAAAAGCGTTACTAAAACGGCCTTCTTTCATCTCCGCAATATCGCTCAAATTCGCTCCATTCTGTCCACTAAAGACGCTGAGATCATTATCCATGCGTTTGTTACGTCTCGCCTCGACTACTGTAACGTATTATTTTCGGGTCTCCCCATGTCTAGCATTAAAAGATTACAGTTGGTACAAAATGCGGCTGCTAGACTTTTGACAAGAACAAGAAAGTTTGATCACATTACGCCTGTACTGTATATACCTTTATATACATATATACATACATATATACCTATACTGTATATACCTTTATATACATATATACATACATATATACCTATACTGGCTCACCTGCACTGGCTTCCTGTGCACTTAAGATGTGACTTTAAGGTTTTACTACTTACGTATAAAATACTACACGGTCTAGCTCCATCCTATCTTGCCGATTGTATTGTACCATATGTCCCGGCAAGAAATCTGCGTTCAAAGGACTCCGGCTTATTAGTGATCCCCAAAGCCCAAACAAAGTCTGCGGGCTATAGAGCGTTTTCCGTTCGGGCTCCAGTACTCTGGAATGCCCTCCCGGTAACAGTTCGAGATGCCACCTCAGTAGAAGCATTTAAGTCTCACCTTAAAACTCATTTGTATACTCTAGCCTTTAAATAGACTCCCTTTTTAGACCAGTTGATCTGCCGTTTCTTTTCTTTTTCTTCTATGTCCCACTCTCCTTTGTGGAGGGAGTCCGGTCCGATCCGGTGGCCATGTACTGCTCGCCTGTGTATCGGCTGGGGACATCTCTGCGCTGCTGATCCGCCTCCCCTTGGGATGGTTTCCTGCTGGCTCCGCTGTGAACGGGACTCTCGCTGGTGTGTTGGATTGGCTTTGGACTGGACTCTCGCGACTGTGTTGGATCCATTATGGATTGAACTTTCACAGTATCATGTTAGACCCGCTCGACATCCATTGCTTTCGTCCTCTCCAAGGTTCTCATAGTCATCATTGTCACCGATGTCCCACTGGGTGTGAGTTTTCCTTGCCCTTATGTGGGCCTACCGAGGATGTCTAGTGGTTTGTGCAGCCCTTTGAGACACTAGTGATTTAGGTCTATATAAGTAAACATTGATTGATTGATGTTTGGTGTATAAATATTAAATACATGTTTAGTGTATAAATAATAACTACATGTTTAGTGTATGAATATTAAATACATGTTTAGTGTATTCATATTAAATACATGTTTAGTGTATTAATATTAAATGTTTAGTTTATTAAAATTAAATACATGTTTTTGTATTAATATTAAATACATGTTTAGTGTATTAATATTAAAAACATGTTTAGTGTATAAATGTTAAATACATGTTTAGTGTATAAATGTTAAATACATGTTTAGTGTATTAATATTAAATATATGTTTAGTGTATTAAAATTGAATACATGTTTTTGTATTAATATTAAATACATGGTTAGTGTATAAATATAAGTGTATGAGAAACCAAACTTATGTAAAAAAAAAAATAAAAGAAACAAAAAAAAGGAAAAAGAGAGAGAGAGACGGAGAGGACCGGACTTATTAAGGGGGAGCGTGCGCCCTCCTGTGGACTTCTGCCGCAACTGCACACATAAAGAAATTCATTATTTCCAAGTGTGCCTTATTTAGAGGATAATAAATACATGTTTACTGTATGAATATTAAATATATGATTAGTATATAATTACATATATGTTTTGTATTAGATTATTAAATACATGTTCAGTGTATTAATATTAAATACATGTTTAGTGTATGAATATTAAATACATGTTTAGTGTATGAATATTAAATACATGTTTAGTGTATTCATATTAAATACATGTTTAGTGTATTCATATTAAATACATGTTTAGTGTATTAATATTAAATGTTTAGTTTATTAAAATTAAATACATGTTTTTGTATTAATATTAAATACATGTTTAGTGTATTAATATTAAAAACATGTTTAGTGTATAAATGTTAAATACATGTTTAGTGTATAAATGTTAAATACATGTTTAGTGTATTAATATTAAATATATGTTTAGTGTATTAAAATTGAATACATGTTTTTGTATTAATATTAAATACATGTTTAGTGTATAAATATTAAATACATGTTTAGTGTATTAATATTAAATACATGTTTAGTGTATAAATATTAAATACATGTTTAGTGTATGAATATTAAATACATGTTTAGAGTATTAATATTAAATACATGTTTAGTGTATAAATATAAGTGTATGAGAAACCAAACTGATGTAAAAAAAAAATAAAAGAAACAAAAAAAAGGAAAAAGAGAGAGAGAGACGGAGAGGACCGGACTTATTAAGGGGGAGCGTGCGCCCTCCTGTGGACTTCTGCCGCAACTGCACACATAAAGAAATTCATTATTTCCAAGTGTGCCTTATTTAGAGGATAATAAATACATGTTTACTGTATGAATATTAAATATATGATTAGTATATAATTACATATATGTTTTGTATTAGATTATTAAATACATGTTCAGTGTATTAATATTAAATACATGTTTAGTGTATGAATATTAAATACATGTTTAGTGTATGAATATTAAATACATGTTTAGTGTATGAATATTAAATACATGTTTAGTGTATTCATATTAAATACATGTTTAGTGTATTAATATTAAATGTTTAGTTTATTAAAATTAAATACATGTTTTTGTATTAATATTAAATACATGTTTAGTGTATTAATATTAAAAACATGTTTAGTGTATAAATGTTAAATACATGTTTAGTGTATAAATGTTAAATACATGTTTAGTGTATTAATATTAAATATATGTTTAGTGTATTAAAATTGAATACATGTTTTTGTATTAATATTAAATACATGTTTAGTGTATAAATATTAAATACATGTTTAGTGTATTAATATTAAATACATGTTTAGTGTATGAATATTAAATACATGTTTAGTGTATGAATATTAAATACATGTTTAGTGTATGAATATTAAATACATGTTTGTGTATAAATATTAAATACATGTTTAGTGTATTAATATCAAATATATGTTTAGTTTATTAAACTTAAATACATGTGTTTGTATTAATATTAAATACATGTTTAGTGTATGAATATTACATACACATTTAGTGTATGAATATTAAATACATGTTTAGTTTATGAATATTAAATACATGTTTAGTGGATAAATAATAAATAAATATTTAGTGTATTAATATTAAATACATGTTTAGTGTATTAATATTAAATATGTGTTTACTTTATTAAAATTAAATAAATGTTTTTGTATTAATATTAAATACATGTTTAGTGTATAAATATTAAATACAGGTTTAGTGTATTAATATTAAATACAGGTTTAGTGTATTAATATTAAATACATGTTTAGTGTATGAATAATAACTACAGGTTAAGTGTATAAATATTAAATACATGTTTAGTGTATAAATGTTAAATACATGTTTAGTTTATGAATATTAAATACATGTTTAGTGTATTAATATTAAATATATATTTAGTTTATTAAAATTAAATACATGTTTTGTATTAATATTAAATACATGTTTATTGTATAAATATTAAATACATGTTTAGTGTATTAACATTAAATACATGTTTAATGTATGAATATTAAATAAATGTTTAGTCTATTAATATTAAATACATGTTTAGTGTATGAATATTAAATACATGTTTAGTGTATTAATATTAAATACATGTTTAGTGTATAAATATAAGTGTATGAGAAACCAAACTTATGTAAAAAAATAAAAGAAACAAAAAAAAAGGAAAAAGAGAGAGAGAGAGACGGAGAGGACCGGACTTATTAAGAGGGAACGTGCGCCCTCCTGTGGACTTCTGCCGCAACTGCACACATAAAGAAATTCATTATTTCCAAGTGTGCCTTATTTAGAGGATAATAAATACATGTTTACTGTATTAATATTGAATATATGATTAGTATATAATTACATATATGTTTGGTATATGATTATTATATACATGTTCAGTGTATTAATATTAAATACATGTTTAGTGTATGAATATTAAATACATGTTTAGTGTATTAATATTAAATACATGTTTAGTGTATTAATATTAAATACATGTTTAGTGTATAAATGTTAAATACATGTTTAGTGTATAAATATTAAATACATGTTTAGTGTATGAATATTAAATATATGTTTAATGTATGAATATTAAATACATGTTTAGTGTATAAATATTAAATACATGTTTCGTGTATTAATGTTAAATACATGTTTAGTGTATTAATATTAAATACACTTTTAGTGTATTAATATTAAATACATATTTAGTGTATGAATATTAAATACATGATTAGTGTATTAATATTAAATACATGTTTAGTGTATTAATATTAAATACACGTTTAGTGTATAAATGTTAAATACATGTTTAGTGTATAAATATTAAATACATGTTTAGTATATGAATATTAAATATATGTTTAATGTACGAATATTAAATACATGTTTAGTGTATGAATATTAAATACATGTTTAGTGTATGAATATTAAATACATGTTTAATGTATGAATATTACATACATGTTTAGTGTATAAATATTAAATACATGTTTCGTGTATAAATATTAAATACATGTTAAGTGTATGAATATTAAATACATGTTTAGTGTATGAATATTAAATACATGTTTAGTGTATGAATATTAAATACATGTTTAGTGTATAAATATTAAATACATGTTTAGTGTATGAATATTAAATACATGTTTAAATATTAACATTAAATACATGTTTAGTGTATAAATATTAAATACATGTTTCGTGTATGAAGATTAAATACATGTTTAATGTATGAATATTAAATACATGTTTAGTGTATGAATATTAAATACATTTTTAATGTATGAATATTAAATACATGTTTAGTGTATAAATATTAAATACATGTTTAGTGTATGAATATTAAATACATGTTTAATGTATGAATATTAAATACATGTTTAGTGTATGAATATTAAATACATTTTTAATGTATGAATATTAAATACATGTTTAGTGTATAAATATTAAATACATGTTTCGTGTATAAATATTAAATACATGTTAAGTGTATAAATATTAAATTCATATTTAGTGTATAAATATTAAACACATGATTAGTGTATTAATATTAAATACATGATTAGTGTATAAATATTAAATACATGTTTAGTGTATTAATATTAAATGAATGTTTAGTGTATAAATGATAACTAAATGTTTAGTGTATGAATATTAAATACATGTTCAGTGTATAAATATTAAATACATGTTTAGTGTAATAATATTGAATTTATGTTTAGTTTATTAAAATTAAATACATGTTTTTGTATTAATATTAAATACATGTTTAGTGTATGAATATTAAATACACGTTTAGTGTATGAATATTAAATACATTTTTAGTTTATGAATATTAAATACATGTTTAGTGGATATATAATAATTACATATTTAGTGTATTAATATTAAATACATGTTTAGTGTATAAATATTAAATACATGTTTAGTGTATTAATATTAAATACATGTTTAGTGTATTAATATTAAATACATGTTTAGTGTATGAATATTAAATACATGTTTACTGTAAAAATATTAAATACATGTTTAGTGTATGAATATTAAATACATGTTTAGTCTATAATTAAATTCCATGTTTAGTGTATAAATAATAACTAAATGTTTAGTGTATGAATATTAAATACATGTTTAGTGTATAAATGTAAAATACATGTTTAGTTTATGAATATTAAATACATGTTTAGTGTATTAATATTAAATATATATTTAGTTTATTACAATTAAATACATGTTTTTGTATTAATATTAAATACATGTTTAGTGTATTAATATTAAATACATGTTTAGTGTATGAATATTAAATACATGTTTACTGTAAAAATATTAAATACATGTTTAGTGTATGAATATTAAATACATGTTTAGTCTATAATTAAATTCCATTTTAGTGTATAATTATTAAATACATGTTTAGTGTATTAATATTAAATACATGTTTAGTGTATTAATATTAAATATATATTTAGTTTCTTAAAATTAAATACATGTTTTTGTATTAATTTTAAATACATGTTTACTGTATTAATATTAAAAACATGTTTAGTGTATAAATGTTAAATCCATGTTTAGTGCATTAATATTAAATATATGTTTAGTTTATTAAAATTAAATACATATTTTTGTATTAATATTTAATACAAGTTTACTGTATTAATATTAAATACATGTTTAGTGTATAAATAATAAATACATGTTTAGTGTATGAATATTAAATACATGTTTAGTGTATGAATATTAAATACATATTTAGTGTATTAATATTAAATATATGTTAGTTTATTAAAATTAAATACATGTTTTTGTATTAATATTAAATACATATTATGTGTAAGAATAATAACTACATGTTTATTGTATGAATATTAAATGCATGTTTAGTGTATAAATATTTAATACATGTTTACTGTATTAATATTAAATACGTATTTAGTGTATTAATATTAAATACTTGTTTAGTGTATGAATGTTAAATACATGTTTAGTGTATAAATATTAAATATATGTTTAGTTTATTAAAATTAAATACATGTTTTTGTATTAATATTAAATACATGTTTAGTGTATAAATATTAAATACATGTTTAGTGTATTAATATTAAATACATGTTTAGTGTATACATGTTAAATACATGTTTAGTGTATTAATATTAAATATATGTTTAGTTTATTAAAATTAAATACATGTTTTTGTATTAATATTAAATACATGTTTAGTGTATTAATATTAAATACATGTTTAGTGTATGAATATTAAATACATGTTTAGTGTATGAATATTAAATACATGTTTAGTGTATGAATATTGAATACATGTTTGGTGTATAAATATTAAATACATGTTTAGTGTATTAATATTAAATATATGTTTAGTTTATTAAACTTAAATATATGTTTTTGTATTAATATTAAATACATGTTTGGTGTATGAATATTAAATACACGTTTAGTGTATGAATATTAAATACATGTTTAGTTTATGAATATTAAATACATGTTTAGTGGATAAATAATAAATAAATATTTAGTGTATTAATATTAAATACATGTTTAGTGTATAAATATTAAATACATGTTTAGTGTAATAAATATTAAATACATGTTTAGTGTATTAATATCAAATATGTGTTTACTTTATTAAAATTAAATACATGTTTTTGTATTAATACTAAATACATGTTTAGTGTATAAATATTAAATACAGGTTTAGTGTATTAATATTAAATATATGTTTAGTTTATTAAAATTAAATATATGTTTTTGTACTTAATATTAAATACATATTATGTGTAAGAATAATAACTACATGTTTATTGTATGAATATTAAATGCATGTTTAGTGTATAAATATTTAATACATGTTTACTGTATTAATATTAAATACATATTTAGTGTATAAATAATAACTACATGTTTAGTGTATGAATATTAAATACATGTTCAGTGTATGAATATGAATACATGTTTAGTGTATTAATATTAAATATATGTTTAGTTTATTAAAATTAAATACATGTTTTTGTATTAATATTAAATACATGTTTAGTGTATAAATATTAAATACATGTTTAGTGTATTAATATTAAATACATGTTTAGTGTATACATGTTAAATACATGTTTAGTGTATTAATATTAAATATATGTTTAGTTTATTAAAATTAAATACATGTTTTTGTATTAATATTAAATACATGTTTAGTGTATGAATATTCAATACATGTTTACTGTAAAAATATTAAATACATGTTTAGTGTATTAATATTAAATATATGTTTAGTTTATTAAACTTAAATACATGTTTTTGTATTAATATTAAATACATGTTTAGTGTATGAATATTAAATACACATTTAGTGTATGAATATTAAATACATTTTTAGTTTATGAATATTAAATACATGTTTAGTGGATATATAATAAATACATATTTAGTGTATTAATATTAAATACATGTTTAGTGTATAAATATTAAATACATGTTTAGTGTATTAATATTAAATACATGTTTAGTGTATTAATATTAAATATATATTTAGTTTATTACAATTAAATACATGTTTTTGTATTAATATTAAATACATGTTTAGTGTATAAATATTAAATACATGTTTAGTGTATAAATATTAAATACATGTTTAGTGTATAAATATTAAATACATGTTTAGTGTATAAATGTTAAATACATGTTTAGTGTATTAATATTAAATATATGTTTAGTTTATTAAATTAAATACATCTTTTTGTATTAATATTAAATACATGTTCAGTGTATGAATATTAAATACACGTTTAGTGTATGAATATTAAATACATGTTTAGTTTATGAATATTAAATACATGTTTAGTGGATAAATAATAAATAAATATTTAGTGTATTAATATTAAATACATGTTTAGTGTATAAATATTAAATACATGTTTAGTGTATTAATATCAAATATGTGTTTACTTTATTTAAATTAAATACCTGTTTTTGTATTAATATTAAATACATGTTTAGTGTATAAATAATAACTACATGTTTAGTGTATGAATATTAACTACATGTTTAGTGTATAAATGTTAAATACATGTTTAGTTTATGAATATTAAATATATATTTAGTTTATTAAAATTAAATACATGTTTTGTATTAATATTAAATACATGTTTAGTGTATAAATATTAAATACATGTTTAGTGTATTAATATTAAATACACTTTTAGTGTATAAATATTAAATACACGTTTAGTGTAACAATATTAAATACATGTTTAGTGTATTAATATTAAATAAATGTTTAGTTTATTAAAATTAAATACATGTTTTTGTATTAATATTAAATACATATTAAGTGTAAGAATAATAACTACATGTTTAGTGTATTAATATTAAATACATGTTTAGTGTATAAATATTAAATACATGTTTAGTGTATTAATATTAAATACATGTTTAGTGTATAAATGTTAAATACATGTTTAGTGTATTAATAGTAAATATATGTTTAGTTTATTAAAATTAAATACATGTTTTTGTATTAATATTAAATACATGTTTAGTGTATAAATATTAAATACATGTTTAGTGTATTAATATTAAATACATGTTTAGTGTATAAATATAAGTGTATGAGAAACCAAACATATGTAAAAAAAAATAAAAGAAACAAAAAAAAGGAAAAGAGAGAGAGAGAGACAGAGAGGACCGGACTTATTAAGAGGGAACGTGCGCCCTCCTGTGGACTTCTGCCGCAACTGCACACATAAAGAAATTCATTATTTCCAAGTGTGCCTTATTTAGAGGATAATAAATACATGTTTACTGTATGAATATTAAATATATGATTAGTATATGATTACATATACGTTTAGTATATGATTATTAAATACATGTTCAGTGTATTAATCTTAAATACATGTTTAGTGTATGAATATTAAATACATGTTTAGTGTATGAATATTAAATACATGTTTAGTGTATGAATATTAAATACATGTTTAGTTTATAAATATTAAATACATGTTTAGTGTATGAATATTAAATACATATTTAAATATGAATATTAAATACATGTTTAGTGTATAAATATCAAAGACATGTTTCGTGTACGAATATTAAATACATGTTTAGTGTATAAATATTAAATACATGTTTAATGTATGAATATTAAATACATGTTTAGTGTATGAATATTAAATACATTTTTAATGTATGAATATTAAATACATGTTTAGTGTATAAATATTAAATACATGTTTCGTGTATAAATATTAAATACATGTTAAGTGTATATATATTAAATAGATATTTAGTGTATAAATATTAAATACATGATTAGTGTATTAATATTAAATACATGATTAGTGTATAAATATTAAATACATGTTTAGTGTATTAATATTAAATACATGTTTAGTGTATTAATATTAAATACATGTTTAGTGTATAAATAATAACTAAATGTTTAGTGTATGAATATTAAATACATGTTCAGTATATAAATATTAAATACAAGTTTAGTGTAATAATATTAAATAAATGTTTAGTTTATTAAATTAAATACATGTTTTTGTATTAATATTAAATACATGTTTAGTGTATGAATATTAAATACATGTTTAGTGTATGAATATTAAATAAATGTTTAGTGTATGAATATTCAATACATGTTTATTGTATAAATATTAAATACATGTTTAGTGTATTAATATTAAATATATGTTTAGTTTATTAAACTTAAATACATGTTTTTGTATTAATATTAAATACATGTTTAGTGTATGAATATTAAATACACGTTTAGTGTATGAATATTAAATACATGTTTAGTTTATGAATATTAAATACATGTTTAGTGGATATATAATAAATACATATTGATTGTATTAATATTAAATACATGTTTAGTGTATAAATATTAAATACATGTTTAGTGTATTAATATTAAATACATGTTTAGTGTATAAATAATAACTACATGTTTAGTGTATGAATATTAAATACATGTTTAGTGTATAAATGTTAAATACATGTTTAGTTTATGAATATTAAATACATGTTTAGTGTATTAATATTAAAGATATATTTAGTTTATTACAATTAAATACATGTTTTTGTATTAATATTAAATACATGTTTAGTGTATTAATATTAAATACATGTTTAGTGTATGAATAATAACTACATGTTTAGTGTGTGAATATTAAATACATGTTTAGTGTATGAATATTAAATACAAGTTTAGTGTGAAAATATTAAATACATGTTTAGTCTACTATTAAATTCCATTGTAGTGTATAATTATTAAATACATGTTTAGTGTATTAATATTAAATACATGTTTAGTGTATTAATATTAAAACATATTTTGTGTATAAATATTAAATATATGTTTAGTGTATTAAATTAAATACATGTTTAGTGTATAAATATTAAATACATGTTTAGTGTATTAATATTAAATACATGTTTAGTGTATAAATGTTAAATACATGTTTAGTGTATTAATATTAAATATATGTTTAGTTTATTAAAATTAAATACATGTTTTTGTATTAATATTAAATACATGTTTAGTGTATTAATATTAAATACATGTTTAGTGTATGAAAATTAAATACATGTTTAGTGTATGAATATTAAATACATGTTTAGTGTATTAATATTAAATATATGTTTAGTTTATTAAATTAAATACATGTTTTTGTATTAATATTAAATACATGTTTAGTGTATAAATATTAAATACATGTTTAGTGTATAAATATTAAATACATGTTTAGTGTATTAATATTAAATACATGTTTAGTGTATAAATATAAGTGTATGAGAAACCAAACGTAGAGGATAATAAATACATGTTTACTGTATGAATATTAAATATATGATTAGTATATAATTACATATATGTTTGGTATATGATTATTAAATACATGTTCAGTGTATTAATATTAAATACATGTTTAGTGTATGAAAATTAAATACATGTTTAGTGTATGAATATTAAATACATGTTTAGTGTATTAATATTAAATATATGTTTAGTTTATTAAATTAAATACATGTTTTTGTATTAATATTAAATACATGTTTAGTGTATAAATATTAAATACATGTTTAGTGTATAAATATTAAATACATGTTTAGTGTATTAATATTAAATACATGTTTAGTGTATAAAAATAAGTGTATGAGAAACCAAACGTATGTAAAAAAAAATAAAAGAAACAAAAAAAAAGGAAAAAGAGAGAGAGAGAGAGACGGAGAGGACCGGACTTATTAAGAGGGAACGTGCGCCCTCCTGTGGACTTCTGCCGCAACTGCACACATAAAGAAATTCATTATTTCCAAGTGTGCCTTATTTAGAGGATAATAAATACATGTTTACTGTATGAATATTAAATATATGATTAGTATATAATTACATATATGTTTGGTATATGATTATTAAATACATGTTCAGTGTATTAATATTAAATACATGTTTAGTGTATGAATATTAAATACATGTTTAGTGTATGAATATTAAATACATGTTTAGTGTATGAATATTGAATAAATGTTTGGTGTATAAATATTAAATACATGTTTAGTGTATTAATATTAAATATATGTTTAGTTTATTAAACTTAAATACATGTTTTTGTATTAATATTAAATACATGTTTAGTGTATGAATATTAAATACACGTTTAGTGTATGAATATTAAATACATGTTTAGTTTATGAATATTAAATACATGTTTAGTGGATAAATAATAAATACATATTTAGTGTATTAATATTAAATACATGTTTAGCGTATGAATATTAAATACATGTTTAGTGTATAAATATTAAATACATGTTTACTGTATGAAAATTAAATATATGATTAGTGTATAAATACATATACATTTAGTATATGATTATTAAATACATACTCAGTGTATTAATATTAAATACATGTTTAGTGTATGAATATTAAATACATGTTTAGTGTATGAATATTAAATACATGTTTAGTGTATAAATATTAAATACATGTTTAGTGTAAGAATATTAAATACATGTTTAGTGTATTAATATTAAATACATGTTTAATATATGAATATTAAATACATGTTTAGTGTATAAATATTAAATACATGTTTAGTGTATGAATATTAAATACATGTTTAATGTATGAATATTAAATACATGTGTAGTGTATAAACATTAAATACAAGTTTCGTGTATGAATATTAAATACATGTTTAGTGTATGAATATTAAATACATGTTTAATATATGAATATTAAATACATGTTTAGTGTATGAATATTAAATACATGTTTAATGTATGAATATTAAATACATGTTTAGTGTATAAATATTAAATACATGTTTCGTGTGTAAATATTAAATACATGTTAAGTGTATGAATATTAAATACATATTTAGTGTATAAATATTAAATACATGATTAGAGTATTAATATTAAATAGATGATTAGTGTATGAATATTAAAACATGTTTAGTGTATGAATAATAACTACATGTTTAGTGTATTAATATTAAATACATGTTTAGTGTATTAATATTAAATACATGTTTAGTGTATGAATAATAACTACATGTTTAGTGTATTAATATTAAATGCATGTTTAGTGTATAAATATTAAATACACTTTTAGTGTATAAATATTAAATACACGTTTAGTGTAAAAATATTAAATACATGTTTAGTGTATAAATATTAAATACATGTTTAGTGTATAAATATTAACTAGATGTTTAGTGTATGAATATTAAATACATGTTTAGTGTATTCATATTAAATGTTTAGTTTATTAAAATTAAATACATGTTTTTGTATTAATATTAAATACATGTTTAGTGTATAAATGTTAAATGCATGTTTAGTGTATCAATAATAACTACATGTTTATTGTATAAATATTAAATACATGTTTAGTGTATTAATATTAAATACATGTTTAGTGTATAAATATTAAATACATGTTTAGTGTATAAATAATAACTAGATGTTTAGTGTATGAATATTAAATACATGTTTAGTGTATAAATATTAAATACATGTTTAGTGTATAAATATTAAATACATGTTTAATGTATGGATATTAAATACATGTTTAGTGTATGAATATTAAATTCATGTTTAATGTATGAATATTAAATACATGTTTAGTGTATAAATATTAAATACATGTTTCGTGTGTAAATATTAAATACATGATTAGAGTATTAATATTAAATACATGATTAGTGTATAAATTTTAAATACATGTTTAGTGTATTAATATTAAATACATGTTTAGTGTATTAATATTAAATACATGTTTAGTGTATGAATAATAACTAAATGTTTAGTGTATGAATATTAAATACATGTTTAGTGTATAAATATTAAATACATGTTTAGTGTAATAATATTAAATATATGTTTAGTTTATTAAAATTAAATACATGTTTTTGTATTAATATTAAATACATGTTTAGTGTATAAATATTAAATACATGTTTAGTGTAATAATATTAAATATATGTTTAGTTTATTTAAATTAAATACATGTTTTTGTATTAATATTAAATACATGTTTAGTGTATAAATCTCAAATACATGTTTAGTGTATGAATATTAAATTCATGTTTAGTGTATAAATGTTAAATATATGTTTAGTGTATAAATATTAAATGCATGTTTAGTGTATTAATATTAAATACATGTTTAGTGTATGAATATTAAATACATGTTTAGTGTATGAATATTCAATACATGTTTACTGTATACATATTAAATACATGTTTGGTGTATTAATATTAAATATATGTTTAGTTTATTAAACTTAAATACATGTTTTTGTATTAATATTAAATACATGTTTAGTGTATGAATATTAAATACATGTTTAGTGTATGAATATTAAATATATGTTTAATGTATGAATATTAAATACATGTTTAGTGTATGAATATTAAATACATGTTTAGTGTATGAATATTAAATACATGTTCAATGTATGAATATTACATACATGTTTAGTGTATAAATATTAAATACATGTTTCGTGTATAAATATTAAATACATGTTAAGTGTATGAATATTAAATACATGTTTAGTGTATGAATATTAAATACATGTTTAGTGTATGAATATTAAATACATGTTTAGTGTATAAATATTAAATACATGTTTAGTGTATGAATATTAAATACATGTTTAAATATTAACATTAAATACATGTTTAGTGTATAAATATTAAATACATGTTTCGTGTACGAATATTAAATACATGTTTAGTGTATGAATATTAAATACATGTTTAATGTATGAATATTAAATACATGTTTAGTGTATGAATATTAAATAAATTTTTAATGTATGAATATTAAATACATGTTTAGTGTATAAATATTAAATACATGTTTCTTGTATAAATATTAAATACATGTTAAGTGTATAAATATTAAATTCATATTTAGTGTATAAATATTAAACACATGATTAGTGTATTAATATTAAATACATGATTAGTGTATAAATATTAAATACATGTTTAGTGTATTAATATTAAATACATGTTTAGTGTATAAATAATAACTAAATGTTTAGTGTATGAATATTAAATACATGTTCAGTGTATAAATATTAAATACATGTTTAGTGTAATAATATTGAATTTATGTTTAGTTTATTAAAATTAAGTACATGTTTTTGTAGTAATATTAAATACATGTTTAGTGTATAAATATTAAATACATGTTTAGTGTATGAATATTAAATACATGTTTAGTGTATGAATATTAAATACATGTTTAGTGTATGAATATTCAATACATGTTTACTGTAAAAATATTAAATACATGTTTAGTGTATTAATATTAAATATATGTTTAGTTTATTAAACTTAAATACATGTTTTTGTATTAATATTAAATACATTTTTAGTTTATGAATATTAAATACATGTTTAGTGGATATATAATAAATACATATTTAGTGTATTAATATTAAATACATGTTTAGTGTATAAATATTAAATACATGTTTAGTGTATTAATATTAAATACATGTTTAGTGTATTAATATTAAATATATATTTAGTTTATTACAATTAAATACATGTTTTTGTATTAATATTAAATACATGTTTAGTGTATTAATATTAAATACATGTTTAGTGTATGAATATTAAATACATGTTTACTGTAAAAATATTAAATACATGTTTAGTGTATGAATATTAAATACATGTTTAGTCTATAATTAAATTCCATGTTTAGTGTATAAATAATAACTACATGTTTAGTGTATGAATATTAAATACATGTTTAGTGTATAAATGTAAAATACATGTTTAGTTTATGAATATTAAATACATGTTTAGTGTATTAATATTAAATACATATTTAGTTTATTACAATTAAATACATGTTTTTGTATTAATATTAAATACATGTTTAGTGTATTAATATTAAATACATGTTTAGTGTATGAATATTAAATACATGTTTACTGTAAAACTATTAAATACATGTTTAGTGTATGAATATTAAATACATGTTTAGTCTATAATTAAATTCCATTTTAGTGTATAATTATTAAATACATGTTTAGTGTATTAATATTAAATACATGTTTAGTGTATAAATGTTAAATCCATGTTTAGTGTATTAATATTAAATATATATTTAGTTTCTTAAAATTAAATACATGTTTTTGTATTAATTTTAAATACATGTTAAGTATATAAATATTAAATACATGTTTAGTGTATGACTAATAACTACATGTTTAGTGTATGAATATTAAATACATGTTTGGTGTTTAAATAGTAAATACATGTTTAGTGTATTAATATTAAATATATGTTTAGTTTATTAAAAATTAAATACATGTTTAGTTTATTAATATTAAATATATGTTTAGTTTATTAAAATTAAATACATGTTTTTGTATTAATATTAAATACATGTTTACTGTATTAATATTAAAAACATGTTTAGTGTATAAATGTTAAATCCATGTTTAGTGTATTAATATTAAATATATGTTTAGTTTATTAAAATTAAATACATATTTTTGTATTAATATTTAATACAAGTTTACTGTATTAATATTAAATACATGTTTAGTGTATAAATAATAAATACATGTTTAGTGTATGACTATTAAATACATGTTTAGTGTATGAATATTAAATACATATTTAGTGTATTAATATTAAATATATGTTTAGTTTATTAAAATTAAATACATGTTTTTGTATTAATATTAAATACATATTATGTGTAAGAATAATAACTACATGTTTATTGTATAAATATTAAATGCATGTTTAATGTATAAATATTTAATACATGTTTACTGTATTGATATTAAATACGTATTTAGTGCATTAATATTAAATACTTGTTTAGTGTATGAATGTTAAATACATGTTTAGTGTATAAATATTAAATATATGTTTAGTTTATTAAAATTAAATACATGTTTTTGTATTAATATTAAATACATGTTTAGTGTATAAATATTAAATACATGTTTAGTGTATTAATATTAAATACATGTTTAGTGTATTAATATTAAATATATGTTTAGTTTATTAAAATTAAATACATGTTTTTGTATTAATATTAAATACATGTTTAGTGTATTAATATTAAATACATGTTTAATGTATGAATATTAAATACATGTTTAGTGTATGAATATTAAATACATGTTTAGTGTATGAATATTGAATACATGTTTGGTGTATAAATATTAAATACATGTTTAGTGTATTAATATTAAATATATGTTTAGTTTATTAAACTTAAATATATGTTTTTGTATTAATATTAAATACATGTTTGGTGTATGAATATTAAATACACGTTTAGTGTATGAATATAAGTGTATGAGAAACCAAACGTAGAGGATAATAAATACATGTTTACTGTATGAATATTAAATATATGATTAGTATATAATTACATATATGTTTGGTATATGATTATTAAATACATGTTCAGTGTATTAATATTAAATACATGTTTAGTTTACGAATATTAAATACATGTTTAGTGGATAAATAATAAATAAATATTTAGTGTATTAATATTAAATACATGTTTAGTGTATAAATATTAAATACATGTTTAGTGTATAAATATTAAATACATGTTTAGTGTATTAATATCAAATATGTGTTTACTTTATTAAAATTAAATACATGTTTTTGTATTAATACTAAATACATGTTTAGTGTATAAATATTAAATACAGGTTTAGTGTATTAATATTAAATATATGTTTACTTTATTAAAATTAAATACATGTTTTTGTATTAATACTAAATACATGTTTAGTGTATAAATATTAAATACAGGTTTAGTGTATGAATATTAAATACATGTTTACTGTAAAAATATTAAATACATGTTTAGTGTATGAATATTAAATACATGTTTAGTCTATAATTAAATTCCATGTTTAGTGTATAAATAATAACTACATGTTTAGTGTATGAATATTAAATACATGTTTAGTGTATGAATATTAAATACATGTTTAGTTTATGAATATTAAATACATGTTTAGTGGATAAATAATAAATAAATATTTAGTGTATTAATATTAAATACATGTTTAGTGTATAAATATTAAATACATGTTTAGTGTATAAATATTAAATACATGTTTAGTGTATTAATATCAAATATGTGTTTACTTTATTAAAATTAAATACATGTTTTTGTATTAATACTAAATACATGTTTAGTGTATAAATATTAAATACAGGTTTAGTGTATTTATATTAAATATATGTTTACTTTATTAAAATTAAATACATGTTTTTGTATTAATACTAAATACATGTTTAGTGTATAAATATTAAATACAGGTTTAGTGTATTAATATTAAATATATGTTTAGTTTATTAAAATTAAATACATGTTTTTGTATTAATATTAAATACATATTATGTGTAAGAATAATAACTACATGTTTAGTGTATAAATATTAAATACATGTTTAGTGTATAAATATTTAATACATGTTTACTGTATTAATATTAAATACGTATTTAGTGTATAAATAATAACTACATGTTTAGTGTATGAATATTAAATACATGTTCAGTGTATGAATATGAATACATGTTTAGTGTATTAATATTAAATAAATGTTTAGTTTATTAAAATTAAATACATGTTTTTGTATTAATATTAAATACATGTTTAGTGTATGAATATTAAATACATGTTTAGTGTATTAATATTAAATAAATGTTTAGTTTATTAAAATTAAATACATGTTTTTGTATTAATATTAAATACATGTTTAGTGTATAAATATTAAATACATGTTTAGTGTATAAATATTAAATACATGTTTAGTGTATAAATATTAAATACATGTTTAGTGTATAAATGTTAAATACATGTTTAGTGTATTAATATTAAATATATGTTAAGTTTATTAAAATTAAATACATCTTTTTGTATAAATATTAAATACATGTTCAGTGTATTAATATTAAATACATGTTTAGTGTATGAATATTAAATACATGTTTAGTGTATGAATATTAAATACATGTTTAGTGTATGAATATTAAATATATGTTTAGTTTATTACAATTAAATACATGTTTTTGTATTAATATTAAATACATGTTTAGTGTATGAATATTAAATACACGTTTAGTGTATGAATATTAAATACATGTTTAGTTTATGAATATTAAATACATGTTTAGTGGATAAATAATAAATAAATATTTAGTGTATTAATATTAAATACATGTTTAGTGTATAAATATTAAATACATGTTTAGTGTATTAATATCAAATATGTGTTTACTTTATTTAAATTAAATACATGTTTTTGTATTAATATTAAATACATGTTTAGTGTATAAATAATAACTACATGTTTAGTGTATGAATATTAACTACATGTTTAGTGTATAAATGTTAAATACATGTTTAGTTTATGAATATTAACTATATATATTTAGTTTATTAAAATTAAATACATGTTTTGTATTAATATTAAATACATGTTTAGTGTATAAATATTAAATACATGTTTAGTGTATAAATATTAAATACATGTTTAGTGTATTAATATTAAATACACTTTTAGTGTATAAATATTAAATACACGTTTAGTGTAACAATATTAAATACATGTTTAGTGTATTAATATTAAATAAATGTTTAGTTTATTAAAATTAAATACATGTTTTTGTATTAATATTAAATACATATTAAGTGTAAGAATAATAACTACATGTTTAGTGTATAAATATTAAATACATGTTTAGTGTATAAATGTTAAATACATGTTTAGTGTATTAATATTAAATATATGTTTAGTTTATTAAAATTAAATACATGTTTTTGTATTAATATTAAATACATGTTTAGTGTATGAAAATTAAATACATGTTTAGTGTATGAATATTAAATACATGTTTAGTGTATTAATATTAAATATATGTTTAGTTTATTAAATTAAATACATGTTTTTGTATTAATATTAAATACATGTTTAGTGTATAAATATTAAATACATGTTTAGTGTATAAATATTAAATACATGTTTAGTGTATTAATATTAAATACATGTTTAGTGTATAAATATAAGTGTATGAGAAACCAAACGTAGAGGATAATAAATACATGTTTACTGTATGAATATTAAATATATGATTAGTATATAATTACATATATGTTTGGTATATGATTATTAAATACATGTTCAGTGTATTAATATTAAATACATGTTTAGTGTATGAAAATTAAATACATGTTTAGTGTATGAATATTAAATACATGTTTAGTGTATTAATATTAAATATATGTTTAGTTTATTAAATTAAATACATGTTTTTGTATTAATATTAAATACATGTTTAGTGTATAAATATTAAATACATGTTTAGTGTATTAATATTAAATGCATGTTTAGTGTATTAATATTAAATACATGTTTAGTGTATAAATATAAGTGTATGAAAAACCAAACGTATGTAAAAAAAAATAAAAGAAACAAAAAAAAAGGAAAAAGAGAGAGAGAGAGACGGAGAGGACCGGACTTATTAAGAGGGAACGTGCGCCCTCCTGTGGACTTCTGCCGCAACTGCACACATAAAGAAATTCATTATTTCCAAGTGTGCCTTATTTAGAGGATAATAAATACATGTTTACTGTATGAATATTAAATATATGATTAGTATATAATTACATATATGTTTGGTATATGATTATTAAATACATGTTCAGTGTATTAATATTAAATACATGTTTAGTGTATGAATATTAAATACACGTTTAGTGTATGAATATTAAATACATGTTTAGTGTATGAATATTAAATACATGTTTGGTGTATAAATATTAAATACATGTTTAGTGTATTAATATTAAATATATGTTTAGTTTATTAAACTTAAATACATGTTTTTGTATTAATATTAAATACATGTTTAGTGTATGAATATTAAATACACGTTTAGTGTATGAATATTAAATACATGTTTAGTTTATGAATATTAAATACATGTTTAGTGGATAAATAATAAATAAATATTTAGTGTATTAATATTAAATACATGTTTAGCGTATGAATATTAAATACATGTTTAGTGTATAAATATTAAATACATGTTTACTGTATGAAAATTAAATATATGATTAGTGTATGAATACATATACATTTAGTATATGATTATTAAATACATACTCAGTGTATTAATATTAAATACATGTTTAGTGTATGAATATTAAATACATGTTTAGTGTATGAATATTAAATACATGTTTAGTGTATAAATATTAAATACATGTTTAGTGTAAGAATATTAAATACATGTTTAGTGTATTAATATTAAATACATGTTCAGTGTATTAATATTAAATACATGTTAAGTGTATGAATATTAAATACATGTTTAGTGTATGAATATTAAATACATGTTTAGTGTATAAATATTAAATACATGTTTAGTGTATGAATATTAAATACATGGTTAATGTATGAATATTAAATACATGTGTAGTGTATAAATATTAAATACAAGTTTCGTGTATGAATATTAAATACATGTTTAGTGTATAAATATTAAATACATGTTTAATATATGAATATTAAATACATGTTTAGTGTATGAATATTAAATACATGTTTAATGTATGAATATTAAATACATGTTTAGTGTATAAATATTAAATACATGTTTCGTGTGTAAATATTAAATACATGTCAAGTGTATGAATATTAAATACATATTTAGTGTATAAATATTAAATACATGATTAGAGTATTAATATTAAATA
Source organism: Nerophis ophidion (assembly GCF_033978795.1). Lineage (NCBI taxonomy): Eukaryota > Metazoa > Chordata > Actinopteri > Syngnathiformes > Syngnathidae > Nerophis > Nerophis ophidion. The sequence continues at coordinate 84,868 of NW_026907045.1, read as the reverse complement.
GATGATTAGTGTATGAATATTAAAACATGTTTAGTGTATGAATAATAACTACATGTTTAGTGTATTAATATTAAATACATGTTTAGTGTATTAATATTAAATACATGTTTAGTGTATGAATAATAAATACATGTTTAGTGTATTAATATTAAATACATGTTTAGTGTATAAATATTAAATACACTTTTAGTGTATAAATATTAAATAGACGTTTAGTGTAAAAATATTAAATACATGTTTAGTGTATAAATATTAAATACATGTTTAGTGTATAAATAATAACTACATGTTTAGTGTATGAATATTAAATACATGTTTAGTGTATTCATATTAAATGTTTAGTTTATTAAAATTAAATACATGTTTTGTATTAATATTAAATACATGTTTAGTGTATAAATGTTAAATGCATGTTTAGTGTATGAATAATAACTACATGTTTATTGTATAAATATTAAATACATGTTTAGTGTATTAATATTAAATACATGTTCAGTGTATAAATGTTAAATGCATGTTTAGTGTATGAATAATAACTACATGTTTAGTGTATGAATATTAAATACATGTTTAATGTATGAATATTAAATACATGTTTAGTGTATGAATATTAAATTCATGTTTAATGTATGAATATTAAATACATGTTTAGTGTATAAATATTAAATACATGTTTCGTGTGTAAATATTAAATACATGATTAGAGTATTAATATTAAATACATGATTAGTGTATAAATTTTAAATACATGTTTAGTGTATTAATATTAAATACATGTTTAGTGTATTAATATTAAATATATATGTTTAGTGTATGAATAATAACTAAATGTTTAGTGTATGAATATTAAATACATGTTTAGTGTATAAATATTAAATACATGTTTAGTGTAATAATATTAAATATATGTTTAGTTTATTTAAATTAAATACATGTTTTTGTATTAATATTAAATACATGTTTAGTGTATAAATCTCAAATACATGTTTAGTGTATTAATATTAAATTCATGTTTAGTGTATAAATGTTAAATATATGTTTAGTGTATGAATATTAAATGCATGTTTAGTGTATAAATATTAAATACACTTTTAGTGTATAAATATTAAATAGACGTTTAGTGTAAAAATATTAAATACATGTTTAGTGTATGAATATTAAATACATGTTTACTGTAAAAATATTAAATACATGTTTAGTGTATGAATATTAAATACATGTTTAGTCTATAATTAAATTCCATGTTTAGTGTATAAATAATAACTACATGTTTAGTGTATGAATATTAAATACATGTTTAGTGTATGAATATTAAATACATGTTTAGTTTATGAATATTAAATACATGTTTAGTGGATAAATAATAAATAAATATTTAGTGTATTAATATTAAATACATGTTTAGTGTATAAATATTAAATACATGTTTAGTGTATAAATATTAAATACATGTTTAGTGTATTAATATCAAATATGTGTTTACTTTATTAAAATTAAATACATGTTTTTGTATAAATACTAAATACATGTTTAGTGTATAAATATTAAATACAGGTTTAGTGTATTAATATTAAATATATGTTTACTTTATTAAAATTAAATACATGTTTTTGTATTAATACTAAATACATGTTTAGTGTATAAATATTAAATACAGGTTTAGTGTATTAATATTAAATATATGTTTAGTTTATTAAAATTAAATACATGTTTTTGTATTAATATTAAATACATATTATGTGTAAGAATAATAACTACATGTTTAGTGTATAAATATTAAATACATGTTTAGTGTATAAATATTTAATACATGTTTACTGTATTAATATTAAATACGTATTTAGTGTATAAATAATAACTACATGTTTAGTGTATGAATATTAAATACATGTTCAGTGTATGAATATGAATACATGTTTAGTGTATTAATATTAAATAAATGTTTAGTTTATTAAAATTAAATACATGTTTTTGTATTAATATTAAATACATGTTTAGTGTATGAATATTAAATACATGTTTAGTGTATTAATATTAAATAAATGTTTAGTTTATTAAAATTAAATACATGTTTTTGTATTAATATTAAATACATGTTTAGTGTATAAATATTAAATACATGTTTAGTGTATAAATATTAAATACATGTTTAGTGTATAAATATTAAATACATGTTTAGTGTATAAATGTTAAATACATGTTTAGTGTATTAATATTAAATATATGTTAAGTTTATTAAAATTAAATACATCTTTTTGTATTAATATTAAATACATGTTTAGTGTATGAATATTAAATACATGTTTAGTGTATGAATATTAAATACATGTTTAGTGTATGAATATTAAATATATGTTTAGTTTATTACAATTAAATACATGTTTTTGTATTAATATTAAATACATGTTTAGTGTATGAATATTAAATACACGTTTAGTGTATGAATATTAAATACATGTTTAGTTTATGAATATTAAATACATGTTTAGTGGATAAATAATAAATAAATATTTAGTGTATTAATATTAAATACATGTTTAGTGTATAAATATTAAATACATGTTTAGTGTATTAATATCAAATATGTGTTTACTTTATTTAAATTAAATACATGTTTTTGTATTAATATTAAATACATGTTTAGTGTATAAATAATAACTACATGTTTAGTGTATGAATATTAACTACATGTTTAGTGTATAAATGTTAAATACATGTTTAGTTTATGAATATTAACTATATATATTTAGTTTATTAAAATTAAATACATGTTTTGTATTAATATTAAATACATGTTTAGTGTATAAATATTAAATACATGTTTAGTGTATAAATATTAAATACATGTTTAGTGTATTAATATTAAATACACTTTTAGTGTATAAATATTAAATACACGTTTAGTGTAACAATATTAAATACATGTTTAGTGTATTAATATTAAATAAATGTTTAGTTTATTAAAATTAAATACATGTTTTTGTATTAATATTAAATACATATTAAGTGTAAGAATAATAACTACATGTTTAGTGTATAAATATTAAATACATGTTTAGTGTATAAATGTTAAATACATGTTTAGTGTATTAATATTAAATATATGTTTAGTTTATTAAAATTAAATACATGTTTTTGTATTAATATTAAATACATGTTTAGTGTATGAAAATTAAATACATGTTTAGTGTATGAATATTAAATACATGTTTAGTGTATTAATATTAAATATATGTTTAGTTTATTAAATTAAATACATGTTTTTGTATTAATATTAAATACATGTTTAGTGTATAAATATTAAATACATGTTTAGTGTATAAATATTAAATACATGTTTAGTGTATTAATATTAAATACATGTTTAGTGTATAAATATAAGTGTATGAGAAACCAAACGTAGAGGATAATAAATACATGTTTACTGTATGAATATTAAATATATGATTAGTATATAATTACATATATGTTTGGTATATGATTATTAAATACATGTTCAGTGTATTAATATTAAATACATGTTTAGTGTATGAAAATTAAATACATGTTTAGTGTATGAATATTAAATACATGTTTAGTGTATTAATATTAAATATATGTTTAGTTTATTAAATTAAATACATGTTTTTGTATTAATATTAAATACATGTTTAGTGTATAAATATTAAATACATGTTTAGTGTATTAATATTAAATACATGTTTAGTGTATTAATATTAAATACATGTTTAGTGTATAAATATAAGTGTATGAAAAACCAAACGTATGTAAAAAAAAATAAAAGAAACAAAAAAAAAGGAAAAAGAGAGAGAGAGAGACGGAGAGGACCGGACTTATTAAGAGGGAACGTGCGCCATCCTGTGGACTTCTGCCGCAACTGCACACATAAAGAAATTCATTATTTCCAAGTGTGCCTTATTTAGAGGATAATAAATACATGTTTACTGTATGAATATTAAATATATGATTAGTATATAATTACATATATGTTTGGTACATGATTATTAAATACATGTTCAGTGTATTAATATTAAATACATGTTTAGTGTATGAATATTAAATACACGTTTAGTGTATGAATATTAAATACATGTTTAGTGTATGAATATTAAATACATGTTTGGTGTATAAATATTAAATACATGTTTAGTGTATTAATATTAAATATATGTTTAGTTTATTAAACTTAAATACATGTTTTTGTATTAATATTAAATACATGTTTAGTGTATGAATATTAAATACACGTTTAGTGTATGAATATTAAATACATGTTTAGTTTATGAATATTAAATACATGTTTAGTGGATAAATAATAAATAAATATTTAGTGTATTAATATTAAATACATGTTTAGCGTATGAATATTAAATACATGTTTAGTGTATAAATATTAAATACATGTTTACTGTATGAAAATTAAATATATGATTAGTGTATAAATACATATACATTTAGTATATGATTATTAAATACATACTCAGTGTATTAATATTAAATACATGTTTAGTGTATGAATATTAAATACATGTTTAGTGTATGAATATTAAATACATTTTAATGTATGAATATTAAATACATGTTTAGTGTATAAATATTAAATACATGTTTCGTGAATAAATATTAAATACATGTTAAGTGTATGAATATTAAATACATGATTAGTGTATTAATATTAAATACATTTTTAATGTATGAATATTAAATACATGTTCAGTGTATAAATATTAAATACAAGTTTGGTGTAATAATATTAAATATATGTTTAGTTTATTAAAATTAAATACATGTTTTTGTATTAATATTAAATACATGTTTAGTGTATAAATATTAAATACATGTTTAGTGTATGAATATTAAATGCATGTTTAGTGTATAATATTAAATACATGTTTAGTGTATGAATATTCAATACATGTTTACTGCATGAATATTAAATACATGTTTAGTGTATTAATATTAAATATATGTTTAGTTTATTAAACTTAAATACATGTTTTGTATTAATATTAAATACATGTTTAGTGTATAAATATTAAATACATGTTTAGTGTATTAATATTAAATACATGTTTAGTGTATAAATAATAACTACATGTTTAGTGTATGAATATTAAATACATGTTTAGTGTATAAATGTTAAATACACTTTTAGTGTATAAATATTAAATACACGTTTAGTGTAAAAATATTAAATACATGTTTAGTGTATTAATATTAAATATATGATTAGTTTATTAAAATTAAATACATGTTTTTGTATTAATATTAAATACATATTAAGTGTAAGAATAATAACTACATGTTTAGTGTATGAATATTAAATACATGTTTAGTGTATAAATATTAAATACATGTTTAGTGTATTAATATCAAATATATGTTTAGTTTATTAAAAATTAAAAACATGTTTAGTGTATGAATATTAAATACATGTTTAGTGTATAAATGTTAAAGACATGTTTAATTTATGAATATTAAATACATGTTTAGTGTATTAATATTAAATATATATTTAGTTAATTAAAATTAAATACATGTTTTTGTATTAATATTAAATACATATTAAGTGTAAGAATAATAACTACATGTTTAATGTATAAATATTAAATACAAGTTTAGTGTATTAATATTAAATATATGTTTAGTTTATTAAAATTAAATACATATTTTTGTATTAATATTAAATACATATTAAGTGTAAGAATAATAACTACATGTTTATTGTATGAATATTAAATACATGTTTAGTGTATAAATATTTAATACATGTTTAGTGTATAAATATTAAATACATGTTTCGTGTATGAATATTAAATACATGTTTAGTGTATAAATATTAAATACATGTTTAGTGTATAAATATTAAATACATGTTTCGTGTGTGAATATTAAATACATGTTTAGTGTATAAATATTAAATACATGTTTAGTGTATTAATATTAAATACATGTTTAGTGTGTAAATAATAACTACATGTTTAGTGTATGAATATTAAATACATGTTTAGTGTATTAATATTAAATATATGTTTAGTTTATTAAAATTAAATACATGTTTTTGTATTAATATTAAATACATGTTTAGTGTATAAATATTAAATACATGTTTAGTGTTTTAATATTAAATACATGTTTAGTGTATGAATAATAACTACATGTTTAGTGTATGAATATTAAATACATGTTTAGTGTATTAATATTAAATACATGTTTACTTTATGGATATTAAATACATGTTTAGTGGATTAATAATAAATACATATTCAGTGTATTAATATTAAATACATGTTTAGTGTATAAATATTAAATACATGTTTAGTGTATAAATATTAAATACATGTTTAGTGTATTAATATTAAATACATGTTTAGTGTATAAATAATAACTACATGTTTAGTGTATGAATATTAAATACATGTTTAGTGTATTAATATTAAATATATGTTTGGTTTATTAAAATTAAATACATGTTTTTGTATTAATATTAAATACATGTTTAGTGTATTAATATTAAAAACATGTTTAGTGTATAAATGTTAAATACATGTTTAGTGTATAAATATTAAATACATGTTTAGTGTATTAATATTAAATATATGTTTAGTTTATTAAAATTAAATACATGTTTTTGTATTAATATTAAATACATGTTTAGTGTATTAATATTAAAAACATGTTTAGTGTATAAATGTTAAATACATGTTTAGTGTATAAATATTAAATACATGTTTAGTGTATTAATATTAAATACATGTTTACTTTATGGATATTAAATACATGTTTAGTGGATTAATAATAAATACATATTCAGTGTATTAATATTAAATACATGTTTAGTGTATAAATGTTAAATACATGTTTAATGTATGAATATTAAATACATGTTTAGTTTATGAATATTAAATACATGTTTAGTGTATAAATATTAAATATATGTTTAGTTTATTAAAATTAAATACATGTTTTTGTATTAATATTAAATACATGTTTAGTGTACAAATATTAAATACATGTTTAGTGTATTAATATTAAATACATGTTTAGTGTATAAATATAAGTGTATGAGAAACCAAACTTATGTAAAAAAAAAAATAAAAGAAACAAAAAAAGGAAAAAGAGGGAGAGAGAGACGGAGAGGACCGGACTTATTAAGAGGGAACGTGCGCCCTCCTGTGGACTTCTGCCGCAACTGCACACATAAAGAAATTCATTATTTCCAAGTGTGCCTTATTTAGAGGATAATAAATACATGTTTACTGTATGAATACTAAATATATGATTAGTATATAATTACATTAACGTTTAGTACATGATTATTAAATACATGTTCAGTGTATTAATATTAAATACATGTTTAGTGTATGAATATTAAATACATGTTTAGTGTATAAATATTAAATACATTTTTAGTGTATGCATATTAAATACATGTTTGGTGTATAAATATTAAATACATGTTTAGTGTATCAATATTAAATATATGTTTAGTTTATTAAACTTAAATACATGTTTTTGTATTAATATTAAATACAGGTTTAGTGTATTAATATTAAATACATGTTTAGTGTATAAATATTAAATACATGTTTAGTGTATTAATATTAAATACATGTTTAGTGTATGAATATTAAATACATGTTTAGTGTATAAATATTAAATACATGTTTAGTGTATTAATATTAAATACATGTTTAGTGTATTAATATTAAATACACTTTTAGTGTATAAATATTAAATACACGTTTATTGTAAAAATATTAAATACATGTTTAGTGTATTAATATTAAATATATGTTTAGTTTATTAAAATTAAATACATGTTTTTGTATTAATATTAAATACATGTTTAGTGGATAAATAATAAATACATATTTAGTATATTAATATTAAATACATGTTTAGTGTATTAATATTAAATACACTTTTAGTGTATAAATATTAAATACACGTTTATTGTAAAAATATTAAATACATGTTTAGTGTATTAATATTAAATATATGTTTAGTTTATTAAAATTAAATACATGTTTTTGTATTAATATTAAATACATGTTTAGTGGATAAATAATAAATACATGTTTAGTGTATTAATATTAAATACATGTTTAGTGTATAAATATTAAATACATGTTTAGTGTATTAATATTAAATATATGTTTAGTTTATTAAAATTAAATACATGTTTTTGTATTAATATTAAATACATGTTTAGTGTATAAATGTTAAATACATGTTTAGTGTATAAATATTAAATATATGTTTCGTGTATGAATATTAAATACATGTTTAGTGTAAAAACATTAAATACATGTTAAGTGTATTAATATTAAATACATGTTTAGTGTATTAATATTAAATACATGTTTATTGTATGAATATTAAATACATGTTTAGTGTATAAATATTAAATACATGTTTAGTGTATTAATATTAAATATATGTTTAGTTTATTAAAATTAAATACATGTTTTTGTATTAATATTAAATACATGTTTAGTGTATAAATGTTAAATACATGTTTTTGTATTAATATTAAATACATGTTTAGTGTATAAATGTTAAATACATGTTTAGTGTAAAAATATTAAATACATGTTAAGTGTATTAATATTAAATACATGTTTAGTGTATAAATATTAAATACATGTTTAGTGTATAAATATTAAATACATGTTTAGTTTATTAAAATTAAATACATGTTTTTGTATTAATATTAAATACATGTTTAGTGTATAAATATTAAATACATTTTTAGTTTATTAATATTAAATACATGTTTAGTGTATAAATATAAGTGTATGAGAAACCAAACTTATGTAAAAAAAATAAAATAAAACAAAAAAAATTGAAAAAGAGAGACAGACGGAGAGGACTGGACTTATTAAGAGGGAACGTGCGCCCTCCTGTGGACTTCTGCCGAGACTGCACACATAAAGAAATTCATTATTTCCAAGTGTGCCTTATTTAGAGGATAATAAATACATGTTTACTGTATGAATATTAAATATATGATTAGTATATAATTACATTAACGTTTAGTATATGATTATTAAATACATGTTCAGTGTATTAATATTAAATACATGTTTAGTGTATGAATATTAAATACATGTTTAGTGTATGAATATTAAATACATGTTTAGTGTATAAATATTAAATACACGTTTAGTGTAAAAATATTAAATACATGTTCAGTGTATGAATCATAAATCAATGTTTAGTGTATAAATATTAAATACGTGTTTAGTGTATTGATAATAACTACAGGTTTAGTATATGAATATTAAATACATGTTTTTGTATTTATATTAAATACATATTTAGTGTATGAATAATAACTACATGTTTAGTGAATGAATATTAAATACATGTTTAGTGTATAAATATTAAATACATGTTTAGTGTATAAATATTTAATACATGTTTAGTTTATTAAAATTAAATACATGTTTTTGTATTAATATTAAATACATGTTTAGTGTATATATATTAAATACATGTTTAGTGTATAAATATTTAATACATGTTTAGTTTATTAAAATTAAATACATGTTTTTGTATTAATATTAAATACATGTTTAGTGTATATATATTAAATACATGTTTAGTGTATTAATATTAAATACATGTTTAGTGTATTAATATTAAATACATGTTTAGTGTATAAATAATAACTACATGTTTAGTGTATGAATATTAAATACATGTTTAGAGTATTAATATTAAATATATGTTTAGTTTATTAAAATTAAATATATGTTTAGTTCATTAAAATTAAATACATGTTTTTGTATTAATATTAAATACATGTTTAGTGTATAAAAATAAATAGATGTTTAGTGTATTAATATTAAATACATGTTTAGTGTATGAATAATAACTACATGTTTAGTGTATGAATATTAAATACAAGTTTAGTGTGAAAATATTAAATACATGTTTAGTGTATGAGTATTAAATACATGTTTGGTGTATTAATATTAAATACATGTTTAGTTTATTAAAATTAAATACATGTTTTTGTATTAATATTAAATACATGTTTAGTGTATAAAAATAAATACATGTTTAGTGTATTAATATTAAATACATGTTTAGTGTATGAATAATAAGTACATGTTTAGTGTATGAATATTAAATACATGTTTAGTGTATTAATATTAAATACAAGTTTAGTGTGAAAATATTAAATACATGTTTAGTGTATAAATATTAAATACATGTTTAGTGTATAATTATCAAATACATGTTTAATGTATGAATATTAAATAAATGTTTAGTGTATAAATATGAAATACATGTTTACTGTATGAATGTTAAATACATGTTTAGTGTATAAATATTAAATATATGTTTAGTTTAGTAAAATTAAATACATGTTTTTGTATTAATATTAAATACATGTTTAGTGTATAAATATTAAATACATGTTTAGTGTATAAATATTAAATACATGTTTAAAGCATGAATATTAAATACATGTTTAGTTTATGAATATTAAATACATGTTTAGTGTATAAATATTAAATACATGTTAAGTGTATAAATATTAAATACATGTTTAGTGTATGAATGTTAAATACATGTTTAGTGTATAAATATTAAATATATATTTAGTTTATTAAAATTAAATACATGTTTTTGTATTAATATTAAATACATGTTTAGTGTATAAATATTAAATACATGTTTAGCGTATTAATATTAAATACATGTTTAGTGTATAAATATAAGTGTATGAGAAACCAAACTTATGTAAAAAAAAATAAAAGAAACAAAAAAAAAAGGAAAAAGAGAGAGAGAGAGAGAGAGACGGGGAGGACCGGACTTATTAAGGGGGAACGTGCGCCCTCCTGTGGACTTCTTCCGCAACTGCACACATAAAGAAATTCATTATTTCCAAGTGTGCCTTATTTAGAGGATAATAAATACATGTTTACTGTATGAAAATTAATTACATGATTAGTGTATAATTACATATACGTTTAGTATATGATTATTATATACATGTTTAGTGTATTAATATTAAATACATGTTTAGTGTATGAATATTAAATACATGTTTAGTGTATGAATATTAAATGCATGTTTAGTGTATGAATATTAAATACATGTTTAGTGTATGAATATTAAATACATGTTTAAAGTATAAATATTAAATACATGTTTAGTTTATGAATATTAAATACATGTTTAGTGTATAAATATTAAATACATGTTTAAAGTATGAAGATTAAATATATGTTTGGTTTATGAATATTAAATACATGTTTAGTGTATAAATATTAAATACATGTTTCGTGTATTAATATTAAATATGTGTTTAGTTTATTAAAATTAAATTCATGTTTAGTGTATAAATGTAAAATATATGTTTAGTGTATGAATATTAAATACATGTTTAGTGTATTAATATTAAGTATATGTTTAGTTTATTAAAATTAAATACATGTTTTTGTATTAATATTAAATACATGTTTAATGTATAAATATTAAATACATGTTCAGTGTATTAATATTAAATACATGTTTAGTGTATAAATATAAGTGCATGAGAAACCAAACTTATGTAAAAAAAAAAAAAAGAAACAAAAAAAAGGAAAAAGAGAGAGAGAGAGAGACGGAGAGAAACCGGACTTATTAAGAGGGAACGTGCGCCTTCCTGTGGACTTCTGCCGCAACTGCACACATAAAGAAATTCATTATTTCCAAGTGTGCCTTATTTAGAGGATAATAAATACATGTTTACTGTATGAATATTAAATATATGATTAGTATATAAAAACATATGCGTTTAGTATATGATTATTAAATACATGTTCAGTGTATTATTATTAAATACATGTTTAGTGTATGAATATTAAATATATGTTTAGTGTATAAATATTAAATACATGTTTAGTGTATGAATATTAAATACATGTTTAGTGTATGAATATTAAATACATGTTTAGTGTATTAATATTAAATATATGTTTAGTTTATTAAACTTAAATACATGTTTTTTTTATTAATATTAAATACATGTTTAGTGTATGAATATTAAATACATGTTTAGTGTATTAATATTAAATACACCTTAAGTGTATGAATATTAAATACATGTTTAGATTATGAATATTAAATACATGTTTAGTGTATGAATATTAAATACACCTTAAGTGTATGAATATTAAATACATGTTTAGATTATGAATATTAAATACATGTTTAGTGGATAAATAATAAATACATATTTAGAGTATTAATATTAAATACATGTTTAGTGTATCAATGTATTTTATTTCGGCAATCTTCACATAAAACAAAGAACAACAACAAGAAAAGAAAAAAAACACACAAAAAAACACTCATTTGTGCAATGATTGAGCCGAAAGGGTGTAGGTTGAAGCAACGCTTATACAAACCTACCCCATCACAACAAGAACAAGGTTCAAAATATATAAAATCTAAAACATGCTTCACTTATATTACTTTTTTTTTTTTAAACAATACATAAGCAACATATATGTAGCACACGTCTCATATACACAGTTTAACATTTAAATCAAACATATACATCTGTACACTTATATATATATATATATATATATATATATATATATATATATATATATATATATATATATATATATATATATATATATATATATATATTATACTCAATCTATTTAAATTCCATGTAAAGTGGTAATATATACATTTTAATATAACCTATATGTATAATTATGAAATCATAAATTGTATTTATATACATATCATATATTATTGTCTTTCTAAAACAATGTTTGCTCTTCTTTCTTATATTTACTAATGATAAATGATTTAAAAAGCTTTTTAAACTGGCTTACGTTGGTGCTGTGTTTTATTTCATCCTTTAAACAGTTCCATATTTTAAGCCCTGCTATTGTTATACTCATTCGTTTCTGCGTTGTTCTACAATATTGGATCTTAAAAAGTAGTTCTCCTCTTAAATTATAATTCCCTTCTCTTTGTAAAAATCTTCTCTGTAACCCTGTTGGAAGTGAATCTTTACTTGCTTTATAAATCATTTGGGCAGTCTTGAGTTGGATGAGATCTGGTAGTTTTAAATCAAATGTTTTTATAAATAATCCATTAGTGTGTTCTCGGGATCCTGTGTTATGTATCAGTCTGATGGCCCTTTTTTGCATGATGAATAGTGGTTGGATGTTCGTCCTGTATGTATTTCCCCAAACTTCTAGACAGTAACTCAAATATGGTAAAACAAGTGTACAATAAAGAGTGTGTAATGTTTTTTGATTAAGAATGTGCCTTGTTTTACCCAGGACAGCAATACTTCTGGCCAACTTCCCTTTGATGTATGTAATGTGTGACTTCCAGCAGATCCTGTGGTACAAGATCACACCCAAAAATTTGATTTTGTTTACTCTTTCTATACTAACATTGTCTATATATAATTTTACATCTATATCATTTTTTCTTATTTCCAAATAACATAAAATTAGTTTTATTTAGGTTTAATGATAATTTATTAGCATCAAACCATTTTTTTAGTTTATACATCTCCATGGTGACGGACCTCAGGAGCTGCTGCAAGTCCACATCAGAACAGAGTACTTTGGTGTCATCCCCAAATAACACATATTTAAGGTTTTCAGTTACTTTACAAATATCATTTATATACATGATGAACATCTTGGGCCCTAAGACTGACCCCTGTGGTACCCCACATTTAATATTTAACCAACATGATTTTTTTTGTGATATCTGTACAAACTGTATAAACTGTATAACTGTATAAATATTAAATACATGTTCAGTGTATTAATATTAAATACATGTTTAGTGTATGAATATGAAATACATGTTTAGTGTATAAATAATAACTATATGTTTAGTGTATGAATATTAAATATATGTTTAGTTTATTAAAATTAAATACATGTTTTTGTATTAATATTAAATACATGTTTAGTGTATAAATATTAAATACATGTTTAGTGTATTAATATTAAATACATGTTTAGTGTATAAATGTTGAATACATGTTTAGTGTATGAATATTAAATATGTGTTTAGTTTAGTAAAATTAAATACATGTTTTTGTATTAATATTAAATACATGTTTAGTGTATAAATATTAAATACATGTTTAGTGTATTAATATTAAATACATGTTTAAAGTATGAATATTAAATACATGTTTGGTTAATGAATATTAAATACATGTTTAGTGTATAAATATTAAATACATGTTTCGTGTATGAATATTAAATACATGTTATTGTGTATGAATATTAAATACATATTTAGTGTATGAATATTAAATACATGATTAGTGTATTAATAATAAATACTTGTTTAGTGTATAAATATTAAATACATGTTTATTGTATAAATATTAAATACATGTTTAGAGTATTAATATTAAATACATGTTTAGTGTATAAATAATAACTACATGTTTAGTGTATGAATATTAAATACATGTTTAGTGTATTAATATTAAATATATGTTTAGTTTATTAAAATTAAATACATGTTTAGTGTATAAATGTTAAATACATGTTTAGTGTATAAATTTTAAATACATGTTTAGTGTATTAATATTAAATATATGTTTAGTTTATTAAAATTAAATACATGTTTTTGTATTAATATTAAATACATGTTTAGTGTATTAATATTAAATATATGTTTAGTGTATAAATGTTAAATACATGTTTAGTGTATAAATATTAAATATATGTTTAGTTTATTAAAATTAAATACATGTTTTTGTATTAATATTAAATACATGTTTAGTGTATGAATATTAAATACATGTTTAGTGTATGAATATTAAATACATGTTTAAAGTATGAATATTAAATACATGTTTAGTTTATGAATATTAAATACATGTTTAGTGTGTAAATATTAAATACATTTTTAGTGTATTAATATTAAATACACGTTTATTGTAAAAATATTAAATACATGTTTAGTGTATTAATATTAAAAATATGTTTCGTTTATTAAAATTAAATACATGTTTTTGTATTAATATTAAATACATGTTTAGTGGATAAATAATAAATACATATTTAGTGTATTAATAATAAATACATGTTTAGTGTATAAATATTAAATACACTTTTAGTGTATAAGTATTAAATACACGTTTAGTGTAAAAATATTAAATACATGTTTAGTGTATTAATATTAAATATATGTTTAGTTTATTAAAATTAAATACATGTTTTTGTATTAATATTAAATAAATATTAAGTTTAAGAATAATAACTACATGTTTAGTGTATTAATATTAAATACATGTTTATTGTATTAATATTAAATACATGTTAAGTGTATAAATATTAAATACATGTTTAGTGTATTAATATTAAATACATGTTTAAAGTATGAAGATTAAATACATGTTGGTTTATGAATATTAAATACATGTTTAGTGTGTGAATATTAAATACATTTTTAGTGTATTAATATTAAATATATATTTAGTTTATTAAAATTAAATACATGTTTTTGTATTAATATTAAATACATGTTTAGTGTATAAATATTAAATACATGTTTCGTGTATGAATATTAAATACATGTTTTGTGTATGAATATTAAATACATGTTTAAAGTATGAAGATTAAATACATATTTAGTGTATGAATATTAAATACATGATTAGTGTATTAATATTAAATACTTGTTTAGTGTATAAATATTAAATACATGTTTAGTGTATAAATATTAAATACATGTTTAGTGTATTAATATTAAATACATGTTTAAAGTATGAATATTAAATACATATTTAGTGTATGAATATTAAATACATGATTAGTGTATTAATATTAAATACTTGTTTAGTGTATAAATATTAAATACATGTTTAGTGTATAAATATTAAATACATGTTTAGTGTATTAATATTAAATACATGTTTAGTGTATAAATAATAACTACATGTTTAGTGTATGAATATTAAATACATGTTTAGTGTATTAATATTAAATCTATGTTTATTTTATTTAAATTAAATACATGTTTTTGTATTAATATTAAATACATGTTTAGTGTATAAATATTAAATACATGTTTAGTGTATTAATATTGAATACATTTTTAGTGTATGAATATAAGTGTATGAGAAACCAAACTTATGTAAAAAAAAAAAAAAAAGAAACACAAAAAAAGGAAAAAGAGAGAGAGAGAGACGGAGAGAAACCGGACTTATTAAGAGGGAACGTACGCCCTCCTGTGGACTTCTGCCGCAACTGCAGACATAAAGAAATTCACTATTTCCAAGTGTGCCTTATTTAGAGGATAATAAATACATGTTTACTGTATGAATATTAAATATATGATAAGTATTTAATTACATATACGTTTAGTATATGATTATTAAATACATGTTTGGTGTATTAATATTAAATACATGTTTAGTGTATGAATATTAAATACATGTTTAGTGTATTAATATTAAATACATGTTTAGTGTATAAATATTAAATACATGTTTAGTGTATGAATATTAAATACACGTTTAGTGTATGAATATTAAATACATGTTTAGTTTATGAATATTAAATACATGTTTAGTGGATAAATAATAAATACATATTTAGTGTATTAATATTAAATACATGTTTAGTGTATAAATATTGAATACATGTTCAGTGTATTAATGTTAAATACATGTTTAGTGTATGAATATTAAATACATGTTTAGTGTATGAATAATAACTACATGTTTAGTGTATGAATATTAAATATATGTTTAGTTTATTAAAATTAAATACATGTTTTTGTATTAATATTAAATACATGTTTAGTGTATAAATATTAAATACATGTTTAGTGTATTAATATTAAATACATGTTTAGTGTATAAATATTAAATATATGTTTAGTTTAGTAAAATTAAATACATGTTTTTGTATTAATATTAAATACATGTTTAGTGTATTAATATTAAATACATGTTTAGTGTATTAATATTAAATATATGTTTAGTTTATTAAAATTAAATACATGTTTTTGTATTAATATTAAATACATGTTTAGTGTATAAATGTTGAATACATGTTTAGTGTATAAATATTAAATACATGTTTAGTGTATTAATATTAAATATATGTTTAGTTTATTAAAATTAAATACATGTTTTTGTATTAATATTAAATACATGTTTAGTGTATTAATATTAAATATATGTTTAGTGTATTAATGTTAAATACATGTTTAGTGTATAAATATTAAATATATGTTTAGTTTATTAAAATTAAATACATGTTTTTGTATTTATATTAAATACATGTTTAGTGTATAAATATTAAATACATGTTTAGTGTATAAATATTAAATACATGTTTAAAGTATGAATATTAGATACATGTTTAGTGTATGAATAATAAATACATGTTTCGTGTATGAATATTAAATACATGTTTAGTGTATAAATATTAAATACATGTTTAGTGTATTAATATTAAATATGTGTTTAGTTTATAAAATTAAATACATGTTTTTCTATTAATATTAAATACATGTTTAGTGTATGAATATTAAATGCATGTTTCGTGTATGAATATTAAATACATGTTTAGTGTATTAATATTAAATATATGTTTAGTTTATAAAATGAAATACATGTTTTTGTATTAATATTAAATACATGTTTAGTGTATAAATATTAAATACATGTTTAGTGTATTAATATTAAATACATGTTTAGTGTATGAATTATAACTACATGTTTAGTGTATTAATTATAAATACACTTT
The DNA here is from genome assembly GCF_033978795.1 of Nerophis ophidion. Taxonomy (NCBI): domain Eukaryota; kingdom Metazoa; phylum Chordata; class Actinopteri; order Syngnathiformes; family Syngnathidae; genus Nerophis; species Nerophis ophidion. Next base: position 67,100 of record NW_026907045.1, on the reverse strand, counting down.
TAGTGTATAAGTATTAAATACACATTTAGAGTTAAAAATATTAAATGCATGTTTAGTGTATTAATATTAAATATATGTTTAGGTAATTAAAATTAAATACATGTTTTTGTATTAATATTAAATAAATATTAAGTGTAAGAATAATAACTACATGTTTAGTGTATTAATATTAAATACATGTTAAGTGTATTAATATTAAATACATGTTAAGTGTATAAATATTAAATACATGTTTAGCCTATTAATATTAAATACATGTTTAGTGTATTAATATTAAATACATGTTTAGTGTATAAATATAAGTGTATGAGAAACCAAACTTATGTAAAAAAAAAAAAAAGAAACAAAAAAAAGGAAAAAGAGAGAGAGAGAGACGGAGAGGACCGGACTTATTAAGAGGGAACGTGCGCCCTCCTGTGGACTTCTGCCACAACTGCACACATAAAGAAATTCATTATTTCCAAGTGTGCCTTATTTAGAGGATAATAAATACATGTTTACTGTATGAATATTAAATATATGATTAGTATATAATTACATATACGTTTAGTATATGATTATTAAATACATGTTCAGTGTATTAATATTAAATACATGTTTAGTGTATGAATATTAAATACATGTTTAGTGTATAAATATCAAATACATTTTTAGTGTATGAATATTAAATACATATTTGGTGTATAAATATTAAATACATGTTTAGTGTATTAATATTAAATATATTTTTAGTCTATTAAACTTAAATACATGTTTTTGTATTAGTATTAAATACAGGTTTAGTGTATAAATAATAACTACATGTTTAGTGTATGAATATTAAATACATGTTTAGTGTATGAATGTTAAATACATGTTTAGTTTATGAATATTAAATACATGTTTAGTGTATTAATATTAAATACACTTTTAGTGTATAAATATTAAATACACGTTTATTGTAAAAATATTAAATACATGTTTAGTGTATTAATATTAAATATATGTTTAGTTTATTAAATTTTTAATACATGTTTTTGTATTAATATTAAATACATGTTTAGTGGATTAATAATAAATACATATTTAGTGTATTCATATTAAACACATGTTTAGTGTATAAATATTAAATACATGTTTAGTGTATTAATATTAAATACATGTTTAGTGTATAAATATTAAATACATGTTTAGTGTATTCATATTAAATATATGTTTAGTTTATTAAAATTAAATACATGTTTTTGTATTAATATTAAATACATGTTTAGTGTATAAATGTTAAATACATGTTTAGTGTATAAATATTAAATATATGTTTCGTGTATAAATATTAAATACATGTTAAGTGTATAAATATTAAATACATGTTTAGTGTATAAATGTTAAATACATGTTTAGTGTATAAATATTAAATACATGTTTAGTTTATTAAAATTAAATACATGTTTTTGTATTAATATTAAATACATGTTTAGTGTATAAATATCAAATACATGTTTAGTGTATTAATATTAAATACATGTTTAGTGTAGAAATGTTGAATACATGTTTAGTTTATGAATATTAAATACATGTTTAAAGTATGAATATTAAATACATGTTTAGTGTATAAATGTTAAATACATGTTTAGTGTATGAATATTAAATATATGTTTAGTTTATTAAATTTAAATACATGTTTTTGTATTAATATTAAATACATGTTTAGTGGATAAATAATAAATAAATATTTAGTGTATTAATATTAAATACATGTTTAGTGTATGAATATTAAATACATGTTTAGTGTATTAATATTAAATACATGTTTAGTGTATAAATAATAACTACATGTTTAGTGTATGAATATTAAATACATGTTTAGTGTATAAATATTAAATACATGTTTAGTGTATTCATATTAAATATATGTTTAGTTTATTAAAATTAAATACATGTTTTTGTATTAATATTAAATACATGTTTAGTGTATAAATATCAAATACATGTTTAGTGTATTAATATTAAATACATGTTTAGTTTATAAATGTTAAATACATGTTTAGTTTATGAATATTAAATACATGTTTAGTGTATTAATATTAAATATATATTTAGTTTATTAAAATTAAATAGATGTTTTGTATTAATATTAAATACATGTTTAGTGTATAAATATTAAATACATGTTTAGTGTATTAATATTAAATACATGTTTAGTGTATGAATATTAAATACATGTTTAGTGTATAAATATTAAATACATGTTTAGTGTATTAATATTAAATACATGTTTAGTGTATTAATATTAAATACACTTTTAGTGTATAAATATTAAATACACGTTTATTGTAAAAATATTAAATACATGTTTAGTGTATTAATATTAAATATATGTTTAGTTTATTAAATTTAAATACATGTTTTTGTATTAATATTAAATACATGTTTAGTGGATAAATAATAAATACATATTTAGTGTATTAATATTAAATACATGTTTAGTGTATAAATATTAAATACATGTTTAGTGTATTAATATTAAATACATGTTTAGTGTATAAATAATAACTACATGTTTAGTGTATGAATATTAAATACATGTTTAGTGTATAAATATTAAATACATGTTTAGTGTATTCATATTAAATATATGTTTAGTTTATTAAAATTAAATACATGTTTTTGTATTAATATTAAATACATGTTTAGTGTATAAATGTTAAATACATGTTTAGTGTATAAATATTAAATATATGTTTCGTGTATGAATATTAAATACATGTTTAGTGTATGAATATTAAATACATGTTTAGTGTATAAATGTTAAATACATGTTTAGTGTATAAATATTAAATACATGTTTAGTTTATTAAAATTAAATACATGTTTTTGTATTAATATTAAATACATGTTTAGTGTATAAATATCGAATACATGTTTAGTGTATTAATATTAAATACATGTTTAGTGTATAAATGTTAAATACATGTTTAGTTTATGAATATTAAATACATGTTTAGTGTATTAATATTAAATATACATTTAGTTTATTAACATTAAATACATGTTTAGTGTATAAATATTAAATACATGTTTAGTGTATTAATATTAAATACATGTTTAGTGTATAAATATTAAATACATGTTTAGTGTATTAATATTAAATACATGTTTAGTGTATTAATATTAAATACATGTTTAGTGTATAAATATTAAATACATGTTTAGGGTATTAATATTAAATATATGTTTAGTTTATTAAAATTAAATACATGTTTTTGTATTAATATTAAATACATGTTTAGTGTATGAATATTAAATACATGTTTAGTGTATGAATATTAAATACATGTTTAGTGTATAAATATTAAATACATGTTTAGTGTATTAATATCAAATATATGTTTAGTTTATTAAAATTAAATACATGTTTTTGTATTAATATTAAATACATGTTTAGTGTATTAATATTAAAAACACGTTTAGTGTAAAAATATTAAATACATGTCTAGTGTATTAATATTAAATATATGTTTAGTGTATTAATATTAAATATATGTTTAGTTTATTAAAAATTAAATACATTTTTTTGTATTAATATTAAATACATGTTTAGTGTATTAATATTAAAAACACGTTTAGTGTAAAAATATTAAATATATGTTTAGTGTATTAATATTAAATATATGTTTAGTGTATAAATATTAAATACGTGTTTAGTGTATTAATATTAAATACATGTTTAGTGTATAAATAATAACTACATGCTTAGTGTATGAATATTAAATACGTGTTTAGTGTATTAATATTAAAAATATGTTTAGTTTATTAAAATTAAATACATGTTTTAATTAATATTAAATACATGTTTAGTGTATGAATATTAAATACATGTTTAGTGTATGAATATTAAATACATGTTTAGTGTATGAAAATTAAATACATGTTTGGTGTATTCATATTAATTACATGTTTAGTGTATTAATATTAAATATATGTTTAGTTTATTAAAATTAAATACATGTTTTTGTATTATATTAAATACATGTTTAGTGTATTAATATTAAAAACATGTTTAGTGTATAAATGTTAAATACATGTTTAGTGTATAAATATTAAATACATGTTTAGTGTATTAATATTAAATACATGTTTAGTGTATAAATATAAGTGTATGAGAAACCAAACTTATGTAAAAAAAAATAAAAGAAACAAAAAAAAGGAAAAAGAGAGAGAGAGAGAGAGAGACGGAGATGACAGGACTTATTAAGAGGGAACGTGCGCCCTCCGGTGGACTTCTGCCGCAACTGCACACATAAAGAAATTCATTATTTCCAAGTGTGCCTTATTTAGAGGATAATAAATACATGTTTACTGTATGAATATTAAATATATGATTACTATATAATTACATATATGTTTGGTATATGATTATTAAATACATGTTCAGTGTAGTAATATTAAATACATGTTTAGTGTGTGAATATTAAATACATGTTTAGTGTATAAATATTAAATACATGTTTAGTGTATAAATATTAAATATATGTTTAGTTTATTAAAATTAAATACATGTTTTTGTATTAATATTAAATACATGTTTAGTGTATGAATATTAAATACATATTAAGTGTAAGAATAATAACTACATGTTTATTGAATGAATATTAAATACATGTTTAGTGTATGAATATTAAATACATGTTTAGTGTATGAATATTAAATACATGTTTAGTGTATGAATATTAAATACATGTTTAGTGTATGAATAGTAAATATATGTTTAGTGTATTAATATTAAATATATGTTTAGTTTATTAAAATTAAATACATGTTTTTGTATTAATATTAAATACATGTTTAGTGTATTAATATTAAATGCATGTTTAGTGTATAAACATTTAATACAAGTTTACTGTATTAATATTAAATACATGTTTAGTGTATAAATAATAACTATATGTTTAGTTTATGAATATTAAATACATGTTTAGTGTATAAATATTAAATACATGTTTAGTGTATTAATACTAAATATATGTTTAGTTTATTAAAATTAAATCCATGTTTTTGTATTAATATTAAATACATATTAAGTGTAAGAATAATAACTACATGTTTATTGTATGAATATTAAATACATGTTTAGTGTATAAATATTTAATACATGTTTACTGTATTAATATTAAATACATATTTAGTGTATAAACCATAACTACATGTTTAGTGTATGAATATTAAATACATGTTTAGTGTATGAATATTAAATACATGTTTAGTGTATTAATATTAAATACAGGTTTAGTGTATTAATATTAAATATATGTTTAGTTTATTAAAATTAAATACATGTTTTTGTATTAATATTAAATACATGTTTAGTGTATGAATGTTAAATACATGTTTAGTGTATAAATATTAAATATATGTTTAGTTTATTAAAATTAAATACACGTTTTTGTATTAATATTAAATACATGTTTAGTGTATAAATATTAAATACATGTTTAGTGTATTAATATTAAATACATATTTATTGTATGAATGTTAAATACATGTTTAGTGTATAAATATTAAATACATGTTTAGTTTATTAAAATTAAATACATGTTTTTGTATTAATATTAAATACATGTTTAGTGTATAAATATTAAATACATGTTTAGTGTATTAATATTAAATACATGTTTAGTGTATAAATATTAAATACATGTTTAGTGTATGAATATTAAATATATGATTAGTATATGATTACATATACGTTTAGTATATGATTATTAAATACATGTTCAGTGTATTAATATTAAATACATGTTTAGTGTATGAATATTAAATACATGTTTAGTGTATGAATATTAAATACATGTTTAATGTATGAATATTAAATACATGTTTAGTGTATAAATATTAAATACACGTTTCGTGTATGAATATTAAATACATGTTTAGTGTATAAATATTAAATACATGTTTAATGTATGAATATTAAATACGTGTTTAGTGTATGAATATTAAATAAATGTTTAATGTATGATTATTAAATAAATGTTTAGTATATAAATATTAAATGCATGTTTCGTGTATACATATTAAATACATGTTAAGTGTATAAATATTAAATATATATTTAGTGTATGAATATTAAATACATGATTAGTGTATTAACATTAAATACATGATTAGTGTATAAATATTAAATACATGTTTAGTGTATTAATATTAAATACATGTTTAGTGTATTAATATTAAATACATGTTTAGTGTATAAATAATAACTAAATGTTTAGTGTATGAATATTAAATACATGTTTAGTGTAATAATATTAAATATATGTTTATTTTATTAAAATTAAATACATGTTTTTGTATAATATTAAATATATGTTTATTTTATTAAAATTAAATCCATGTTTTTGTATTAATATTAAATACATGTTAAGTGTATAAATCTCAAATACATGTTTAGTGTATTAATATTAAATTCATGTTTAGTGTATAAATGTTAAATATATGTCTGCGATGAGGGGGCGACTTGTCCATGGTGTACCCCGCCTTCCGCCCGATTGTAGCTGAGATAGGCGCCAGCGCCCCCCGCGACCCCAAAAGGGAATAAGCGGTAGAAAATGGATGGATGTTTAGTGTATAAATATTAAATATATATTTAGTTTATTAAAATGAAATACATGTTTTTGTATTAATATTAAATACATATTAAGTGTAAGAATAATAACTACATGTTTAATGAACGAATATTAAATACATGTTTAGTGTATAAATATTTAATACATGTTTAGTGTATTAATATTAAATATATGTTTAGTTTATTAAAATTAAATACATGTTTTTGTATTAATATTAAATACATGTTTAATGTATAAATATTTAATGCATGTTTACTGTATTAATATTAAATACATTTTTAGTGTATAAATAATAACTACATGTTTAGTGTATGAATATTAAATACATGTTTAGTGTATAAATATTAAATACATGTATAGTGTATTAATATTAAATACATGTTTAGTGTATTAATATTAAATATATGTTTAGTTTATTAAAATTAAATAAAAATTTTTGTATTAATATTAAATACATATTAAGTGTAAAAATAATAACTACATGTTTATTGTATGAATATTAAATACATGTTTAGTGTATTAATATTAAATACATGTTTAGTGTATAAATAATAACTACATGTTTAGTGTATGAATATTAAATACATGTTTAGTGTATAAATATTAAATACATGTATAGTGTATTAATATTAAATATATATTTGGTTTATTAAAATTAAATACATGTTTTTGTATTAATATTAAATACATGTTTAGTGTATGAATATTAAATACATGTTTAGTGTATAAATGTTAAATACATGTTTAGTGTATTAATATTAAATACATGTTTAGTGTATGAATAATAACTACATGTTTAGTGTATGAATATTAAATACATGTTTAGTGTATAAATGTTAAATACATGTTTAGTTTATGAATATTAAATACATGTTTAGTGTATGAATATTAAATACATGTTTAGTGTATAAATCTTAAATACATGTTTAGTTTATGAATATTAAATACATGTTTAGTGTATGAATATTAAATATATATTTAGTTTATTAAAATTAAATACATGTTTTTGTATTAATATTAAATACATGTTTAGTGTATAAATATTAAATACATGTTTGGTGTATTAATATTAAATACATGTTTAGTGTATGAATATTAAATACATGTTTAGTGTATTAATATTAAATACATGTTTTGTGTATTAATATTAAATACATGTTTAGTGTATGAATATTAAATACATGTTTAGTGTATGAATATTAAATACAAGTTTAGTGTATGAATATTAAATACAAGTTTAGTGTGAAAATGTTAAATATATGTTTACTGTATTAATATTAAATACATGTTTAGTGTATTAATATTAAATATATATTTAGTTTATTAAAATTAAATACATGTTTTTGTATTAATATTAAATACATGTTTAGTGTATAAATATTAAATACATGTTTAGTGTATGAATAATAACTACATGTTTAGTGTGTTAATATTAAATACATGTTTAGTGTATTAATATTAAATATACGTTTAGTTTATTACAATTAAATATATGTTTTTGTATTAATATTAAATACATGTTTAGTGTATTAATATTAAATACATGTTTAGTGTATTAATATTAAATACATGTTTAGTGTATAAATGTTAAATACATGTTTACACATGCGCATATTGCCTGTCCGCTTAAAAGGGGTGGGGGGGTCGCACTAATATACAACGAAAACTTTAACCTTAGTCCTAACATAAATAATAAATATAAATCGTTTGAGGTGCTTACTAGAAGTCTGTCACACCGCTGCCTCTACACCTGGCTGTTATCTACCGCCCCCCAGGGCCCTATTCGGACTTTATCAATGAATTCTCAGAGTTCGTTGCTGATCTAGTGACACACGCCGATAATATAATCATAATGGGGGACTTTAATATCCATATGAATACCCCATCGGACCCACCGTGCGTAGCGCTCCAGACTATAATTGATAGCTGTGGTCTCACACAAATAATAAATGAACCCATGCATCGCAACGGTAATACGATAGACCTAGTGCTTGTCAGGGGTATCACCGTTTCCAAAGTTACGATACTCCCTTATACTAAAGTATTGTCCGCTCATTACCTTATAAAATTCGAGGTTCAGACGCATGTTCGTCAAACTAATAATAATAATAACTGCTATAGCAGCCGCAACATTAATACAGCCACAACGACAACTCTTGCTGACCTACTGCCCTCGGTAATGGCACCATTCCCAAAGTATGTGGGCTCTATTGATAACCTCACTAACAATTTTAACGACGCCCTGCGCGAAACCATTGGTAACATAGCACCGCTAAAGTTAAAAAAGGCTCCAAAAAAGCGCACCCCTTGGTTTACAGAAGAAACTAGAGCTCAGAAATTATTATGCAGAAAGCTGGAACGCAAATGGCGCACGACTAAACTTGAGGTGAACCATCAAGCATGGAGTGATGGTTTAATAACTTATAAACGCATGCTTACCTTAGCTAAAGCTAAATATTACTCAAATCTCATCCACCGTAATAAAAACGATCCTAAATTTTTGTTTAGCACGGTAGCATCGCTAACCCAACAAGGGACTCCTTCCAGTAGCTCCACCCACTCAGCTGATGACTTTATGCAATTCTTTAGTAAGAAAATTGAAGTCATTAGAAAGGAGATTAAAGACAATGCGTCCCAGCTACAACGGGGTTCTATTAACACTGACACGATTGTATATACGGCGGATACTGCCCTCCAAAATAGTTTCTCTCGTTTTGAGGAAATAACATTAGAGGAATTGTTACAACGTGTAAATGGAATAAAACAGACAACATGTTTACTTGACCCTCTTCCTGGGAAACTGATCAAGGAGCTCTTTGAATTATTAGGTCCATCAGTGCTAAATATTATAAACTTATCACTCTCCTCGGGCAGTGTTCCCCTAGCATTCAAAAAAGCGGTTATTCATCCTCTTCTTAAAAGACCTAACCTCGATCCTGACCTCATGGTAAACTACCGACCGGTGTCTCACCTTCCCTTTATTTCAAAAATCCTCGAAAAAATTGTTGCGGAGCAGTTAAATGAACACTTAGCGTCTAACAATCTATGTGAAACCTTTCAATCCGGTTTCAGGGCAAATCACTCCACGGAGACAGCCCTCGCAAAAATGACTAATGATCTATTGCTAACGATGGATTCTGATGCGTCATCTATGTTGCTGCTCCTCGATCTTAGCGCTGCTTTCGATACCGTCGATCATAATATTTTATTAGAACGTATCAAAACACGAATTGGTATGTCAGACTTAGCCCTGTCTTGGTTTAACTCTTATCTTACTGATAGGATGCAGTGTGTCTCCCATAACAATGTGACCTCAGACTACGTTAAGGTAACGTGTGGAGTTCCCCAGGGTTCGGTCCTTGGCCCTGCACTCTTCAGCATCTACATGCTGCCGCTAGGTGACATCATACGCAAATACGGTGTTAGCTTTCACTGTTATGCTGATGACACCCAACTCTACATGCCCCTAAAGCTGACCAACACGCCGGATTGTAGTCAGCTGGAGGCGTGTCTTAATGAAATTAAACAATGGATGTCCGCTAACTTTTTGCAACTCAACGCCAAAAAAACGGAAATGCTGATTATCGGTCCTGCTAGACACCGAACTCTATTTAATAATACAACTCTAACATTTGACAACCAAACAATTAAACAAGGCGACACGGTAAAGAATCTGGGTATTATCTTCGACCCAACTCTCTCCTTTGAGTCACACATTAAAAGCGTTACTAAAACGGCCTTCTTTCATCTCCGCAATATCGCTCAAATTCGCTCCATTCTGTCCACTAAAGACGCTGAGATCATTATCCATGCGTTTGTTACGTCTCGCCTCGACTACTGTAACGTATTATTTTCGGGTCTCCCCATGTCTAGCATTAAAAGATTACAGTTGGTACAAAATGCGGCTGCTAGACTTTTGACAAGAACAAGAAAGTTTGATCACATTACGCCTGTACTGTATATACCTTTATATACATATATACATACATATATACCTATACTGTATATACCTTTATATACATATATACATACATATATACCTATACTGGCTCACCTGCACTGGCTTCCTGTGCACTTAAGATGTGACTTTAAGGTTTTACTACTTACGTATAAAATACTACACGGTCTAGCTCCATCCTATCTTGCCGATTGTATTGTACCATATGTCCCGGCAAGAAATCTGCGTTCAAAGGACTCCGGCTTATTAGTGATCCCCAAAGCCCAAACAAAGTCTGCGGGCTATAGAGCGTTTTCCGTTCGGGCTCCAGTACTCTGGAATGCCCTCCCGGTAACAGTTCGAGATGCCACCTCAGTAGAAGCATTTAAGTCTCACCTTAAAACTCATTTGTATACTCTAGCCTTTAAATAGACTCCCTTTTTAGACCAGTTGATCTGCCGTTTCTTTTCTTTTTCTTCTATGTCCCACTCTCCTTTGTGGAGGGAGTCCGGTCCGATCCGGTGGCCATGTACTGCTCGCCTGTGTATCGGCTGGGGACATCTCTGCGCTGCTGATCCGCCTCCCCTTGGGATGGTTTCCTGCTGGCTCCGCTGTGAACGGGACTCTCGCTGGTGTGTTGGATTGGCTTTGGACTGGACTCTCGCGACTGTGTTGGATCCATTATGGATTGAACTTTCACAGTATCATGTTAGACCCGCTCGACATCCATTGCTTTCGTCCTCTCCAAGGTTCTCATAGTCATCATTGTCACCGATGTCCCACTGGGTGTGAGTTTTCCTTGCCCTTATGTGGGCCTACCGAGGATGTCTAGTGGTTTGTGCAGCCCTTTGAGACACTAGTGATTTAGGTCTATATAAGTAAACATTGATTGATTGATGTTTGGTGTATAAATATTAAATACATGTTTAGTGTATAAATAATAACTACATGTTTAGTGTATGAATATTAAATACATGTTTAGTGTATTCATATTAAATACATGTTTAGTGTATTAATATTAAATGTTTAGTTTATTAAAATTAAATACATGTTTTTGTATTAATATTAAATGCATGTTTAGTGTATTAATATTAAAAACATGTTTAGTGTATAAATGTTAAATACATGTTTAGTGTATAAATGTTAAATACATGTTTAGTGTATTAATATTAAATATATGTTTAGTGTATTAAAATTGAATACATGTTTTTGTATTAATATTAAATACATGGTTAGTGTATAAATATAAGTGTATGAGAAACCAAACTTATGTAAAAAAAAAAATAAAAGAAACAAAAAAAAGGAAAAAGAGAGAGAGAGACGGAGAGGACCGGACTTATTAAGGGGGAGCGTGCGCCCTCCTGTGGACTTCTGCCGCAACTGCACACATAAAGAAATTCATTATTTCCAAGTGTGCCTTATTTAGAGGATAATAAATACATGTTTACTGTATGAATATTAAATATATGATTAGTATATAATTACATATATGTTTTGTATTAGATTATTAAATACATGTTCAGTGTATTAATATTAAATACATGTTTAGTGTATGAATATTAAATACATGTTTAGTGTATGAATATTAAATACATGTTTAGTGTATTCATATTAAATACATGTTTAGTGTATTCATATTAAATACATGTTTAGTGTATTAATATTAAATGTTTAGTTTATTAAAATTAAATACATGTTTTTGTATTAATATTAAATACATGTTTAGTGTATTAATATTAAAAACATGTTTAGTGTATAAATGTTAAATACATGTTTAGTGTATAAATGTTAAATACATGTTTAGTGTATTAATATTAAATATATGTTTAGTGTATTAAAATTGAATACATGTTTTTGTATTAATATTAAATACATGTTTAGTGTATAAATATTAAATACATGTTTAGTGTATTAATATTAAATACATGTTTAGTGTATAAATATTAAATACATGTTTAGTGTATGAATATTAAATACATGTTTAGAGTATTAATATTAAATACATGTTTAGTGTATAAATATAAGTGTATGAGAAACCAAACTGATGTAAAAAAAAAATAAAAGAAACAAAAAAAAGGAAAAAGAGAGAGAGAGACGGAGAGGACCGGACTTATTAAGGGGGAGCGTGCGCCCTCCTGTGGACTTCTGCCGCAACTGCACACATAAAGAAATTCATTATTTCCAAGTGTGCCTTATTTAGAGGATAATAAATACATGTTTACTGTATGAATATTAAATATATGATTAGTATATAATTACATATATGTTTTGTATTAGATTATTAAATACATGTTCAGTGTATTAATATTAAATACATGTTTAGTGTATGAATATTAAATACATGTTTAGTGTATGAATATTAAATACATGTTTAGTGTATGAATATTAAATACATGTTTAGTGTATTCATATTAAATACATGTTTAGTGTATTAATATTAAATGTTTAGTTTATTAAAATTAAATACATGTTTTTGTATTAATATTAAATACATGTTTAGTGTATTAATATTAAAAACATGTTTAGTGTATAAATGTTAAATACATGTTTAGTGTATAAATGTTAAATACATGTTTAGTGTATTAATATTAAATATATGTTTAGTGTATTAAAATTGAATACATGTTTTTGTATTAATATTAAATACATGTTTAGTGTATAAATATTAAATACATGTTTAGTGTATTAATATTAAATACATGTTTAGTGTATGAATATTAAATACATGTTTAGTGTATGAATATTAAATACATGTTTAGTGTATGAATATTAAATACATGTTTGTGTATAAATATTAAATACATGTTTAGTGTATTAATATCAAATATATGTTTAGTTTATTAAACTTAAATACATGTGTTTGTATTAATATTAAATACATGTTTAGTGTATGAATATTACATACACATTTAGTGTATGAATATTAAATACATGTTTAGTTTATGAATATTAAATACATGTTTAGTGGATAAATAATAAATAAATATTTAGTGTATTAATATTAAATACATGTTTAGTGTATTAATATTAAATATGTGTTTACTTTATTAAAATTAAATAAATGTTTTTGTATTAATATTAAATACATGTTTAGTGTATAAATATTAAATACAGGTTTAGTGTATTAATATTAAATACAGGTTTAGTGTATTAATATTAAATACATGTTTAGTGTATGAATAATAACTACAGGTTAAGTGTATAAATATTAAATACATGTTTAGTGTATAAATGTTAAATACATGTTTAGTTTATGAATATTAAATACATGTTTAGTGTATTAATATTAAATATATATTAAGTTTATTAAAATTAAATACATGTTTTGTATTAATATTAAATACATGTTTATTGTATAAATATTAAATACATGTTTAGTGTATTAACATTAAATACATGTTTAATGTATGAATATTAAATAAATGTTTAGTCTATTAATATTAAATACATGTTTAGTGTATGAATATTAAATACATGTTTAGTGTATTAATATTAAATACATGTTTAGTGTATAAATATAAGTGTATGAGAAACCAAACTTATGTAAAAAAATAAAAGAAACAAAAAAAAAGGAAAAAGAGAGAGAGAGAGACGGAGAGGACCGGACTTATTAAGAGGGAACGTGCGCCCTCCTGTGGACTTCTGCCGCAACTGCACACATAAAGAAATTCATTATTTCCAAGTGTGCCTTATTTAGAGGATAATAAATACATGTTTACTGTATTAATATTGAATATATGATTAGTATATAATTACATATATGTTTGGTATATGATTATTATATACATGTTCAGTGTATTAATATTAAATACATGTTTAGTGTATGAATATTAAATACATGTTTAGTGTATTAATATTAAATACATGTTTAGTGTATTAATATTAAATACATGTTTAGTGTATAAATGTTAAATACATGTTTAGTGTATAAATATTAAATACATGTTTAGTGTATGAATATTAAATATATGTTTAATGTATGAATATTAAATACATGTTTAGTGTATAAATATTAAATACATGTTTCGTGTATTAATGTTAAATACATGTTTAGTGTATTAATATTAAATACACTTTTAGTGTATTAATATTAAATACATATTTAGTGTATGAATATTAAATACATGATTAGTGTATTAATATTAAATACATGTTTAGTGTATTAATATTAAATACACGTTTAGTGTATAAATGTTAAATACATGTTTAGTGTATAAATATTAAATACATGTTTAGTATATGAATATTAAATATATGTTTAATGTATGAATATTAAATACATGTTTAGTGTATGAATATTAAATACATGTTTAGTGTATGAATATTAAATACATGTTTAATGTATGAATATTACATACATGTTTAGTGTATAAATATTAAATACATGTTTCGTGTATAAATATTAAATACATGTTAAGTGTATGAATATTAAATACATGTTTAGTGTATGAATATTAAATACATGTTTAGTGTATGAATATTAAATACATGTTTAGTGTATAAATATTAAATACATGTTTAGTGTATGAATATTAAATACATGTTTAAATATTAACATTAAATACATGTTTAGTGTATAAATATTAAATACATGTTTCGTGTATGAAGATTAAATACATGTTTAATGTATGAATATTAAATACATGTTTAGTGTATGAATATTAAATACATTTTTAATGTATGAATATTAAATACATGTTTAGTGTATAAATATTAAATACATGTTTAGTGTATGAATATTAAATACATGTTTAATGTATGAATATTAAATACATGTTTAGTGTATGAATATTAAATACATTTTTAATGTATGAATATTAAATACATGTTTAGTGTATAAATATTAAATACATGTTTCGTGTATAAATATTAAATACATGTTAAGTGTATAAATATTAAATTCATATTTAGTGTATAAATATTAAACACATGATTAGTGTATTAATATTAAATACATGATTAGTGTATAAATATTAAATACATGTTTAGTGTATTAATATTAAATAAATGTTTAGTGTATAAATGATAACTAAATGTTTAGTGTATGAATATTAAATACATGTTCAGTGTATAAATATTAAATACATGTTTAGTGTAATAATATTGAATTTATGTTTAGTTTATTAAAATTAAATACATGTTTTTGTATTAATATTAAATACATGTTTAGTGTATGAATATTAAATACACGTTTAGTGTATGAATATTAAATACATTTTTAGTTTATGAATATTAAATACATGTTTAGTGGATATATAATAATTACATATTTAGTGTATTAATATTAAATACATGTTTAGTGTATAAATATTAAATACATGTTTAGTGTATTAATATTAAATACATGTTTAGTGTATTAATATTAAATACATGTTTAGTGTATGAATATTAAATACATGTTTACTGTAAAAATATTAAATACATGTTTAGTGTATGAATATTAAATACATGTTTAGTCTATAATTAAATTCCATGTTTAGTGTATAAATAATAACTAAATGTTTAGTGTATGAATATTAAATACATGTTTAGTGTATAAATGTAAAATACATGTTTAGTTTATGAATATTAAATACATGTTTAGTGTATTAATATTAAATATATATTTAGTTTATTACAATTAAATACATGTTTTTGTATTAATATTAAATACATGTTTAGTGTATTAATATTAAATACATGTTTAGTGTATGAATATTAAATACATGTTTACTGTAAAAATATTAAATACATGTTTAGTGTATGAATATTAAATACATGTTTAGTCTATAATTAAATTCCATTTTAGTGTATAATTATTAAATACATGTTTAGTGTATTAATATTAAATACATGTTTAGTGTATTAATATTAAATATATATTTAGTTTCTTAAAATTAAATACATGTTTTTGTATTAATTTTAAATACATGTTTACTGTATTAATATTAAAAACATGTTTAGTGTATAAATGTTAAATCCATGTTTAGTGCATTAATATTAAATATATGTTTAGTTTATTAAAATTAAATACATATTTTTGTATTAATATTTAATACAAGTTTACTGTATTAATATTAAATACATGTTTAGTGTATAAATAATAAATACATGTTTAGTGTATGAATATTAAATACATGTTTAGTGTATGAATATTAAATACATATTTAGTGTATTAATATTAAATATATGTTTAGTTTATTAAAATTAAATACATGTTTTTGTATTAATATTAAATACATATTATGTGTAAGAATAATAACTACATGTTTATTGTATGAATATTAAATGCATGTTTAGTGTATAAATATTTAATACATGTTTACTGTATTAATATTAAATACGTATTTAGTGTATTAATATTAAATACTTGTTTAGTGTATGAATGTTAAATACATGTTTAGTGTATAAATATTAAATATATGTTTAGTTTATTAAAATTAAATACATGTTTTTGTATTAATATTAAATACATGTTTAGTGTATAAATATTAAATACATGTTTAGTGTATTAATATTAAATACATGTTTAGTGTATACATGTTAAATACATGTTTAGTGTATTAATATTAAATATATGTTTAGTTTATTAAAATTAAATACATGTTTTTGTATTAATATTAAATACATGTTTAGTGTATTAATATTAAATACATGTTTAGTGTATGAATATTAAATACATGTTTAGTGTATGAATATTAAATACATGTTTAGTGTATGAATATTGAATACATGTTTGGTGTATAAATATTAAATACATGTTTAGTGTATTAATATTAAATATATGTTTAGTTTATTAAACTTAAATATATGTTTTTGTATTAATATTAAATACATGTTTGGTGTATGAATATTAAATACACGTTTAGTGTATGAATATTAAATACATGTTTAGTTTATGAATATTAAATACATGTTTAGTGGATAAATAATAAATAAATATTTAGTGTATTAATATTAAATACATGTTTAGTGTATAAATATTAAATACATGTTTAGTGTATAAATATTAAATACATGTTTAGTGTATTAATATCAAATATGTGTTTACTTTATTAAAATTAAATACATGTTTTTGTATTAATACTAAATACATGTTTAGTGTATAAATATTAAATACAGGTTTAGTGTATTAATATTAAATATATGTTTAGTTTATTAAAATTAAATACATGTTTTTGTATTAATATTAAATACATATTATGTGTAAGAATAATAACTACATGTTTATTGTATGAATATTAAATGCATGTTTAGTGTATAAATATTTAATACATGTTTACTGTATTAATATTAAATACATATTTAGTGTATAAATAATAACTACATGTTTAGTGTATGAATATTAAATACATGTTCAGTGTATGAATATGAATACATGTTTAGTGTATTAATATTAAATATATGTTTAGTTTATTAAAATTAAATACATGTTTTTGTATTAATATTAAATACATGTTTAGTGTATAAATATTAAATACATGTTTAGTGTATTAATATTAAATATATGTTTAGTGTATACATGTTAAATACATGTTTAGTGTATTAATATTAAATATATGTTTAGTTTATTAAAATTAAATACATGTTTTTGTATTAATATTAAATACATGTTTAGTGTATGAATATTCAATACATGTTTACTGTAAAAATATTAAATACATGTTTAGTGTATTAATATTAAATATATGTTTAGTTTATTAAACTTAAATACATGTTTTTGTATTAATATTAAATACATGTTTAGTGTATGAATATTAAATACACATTTAGTGTATGAATATTAAATACATTTTTAGTTTATGAATATTAAATACATGTTTAGTGGATGTATAATAAATACATATTTAGTGTATTAATATTAAATACATGTTTAGTGTATAAATATTAAATACATGTTTAGTGTATTAATATTAAATACATGTTTAGTGTATTAATATTAAATATATATTTAGTTTATTACAATTAAATACATGTTTTTGTATTAATATTAAATACATGTTTAGTGTATAAATATTAAATACATGTTTAGTGTATAAATATTAAATACATGTTTAGTGTATAAATATTAAATACATGTTTAGTGTATAAATGTTAAATACATGTTTAGTGTATTAATATTAAATATATGTTTAGTTTATTAAAATTAAATACATCTTTTTGTATTAATATTAAATACATGTTCAGTGTATGAATATTAAATACACGTTTAGTGTATGAATATTAAATACATGTTTAGTTTATGAATATTAAATACATGTTTAGTGGATAAATAATAAATAAATATTTAGTGTATTAATATTAAATACATGTTTAGTGTATAAATATTAAATACATGTTTAGTGTATTAATATCAAATATGTGTTTACTTTATTTAAATTAAATACCTGTTTTTGTATTAATATTAAATACATGTTTAGTGTATAAATAATAACTACATGTTTAGTGTATGAATATTAACTACATGTTTAGTGTATAAATGTTAAATACATGTTTAGTTTATGAATATTAAATATATATTTAGTTTATTAAAATTAAATACATGTTTTGTATTAATATTAAATACATGTTTAGTGTATAAATATTAAATACATGTTTAGTGTATTAATATTAAATACACTTTTAGTGTATAAATATTAAATACACGTTTAGTGTAACAATATTAAATACATGTTTAGTGTATTAATATTAAATAAATGTTTAGTTTATTAAAATTAAATACATGTTTTTGTATTAATATTAAATACATATTAAGTGTAAGAATAATAACTACATGTTTAGTGTATTAATATTAAATACATGTTTAGTGTATAAATATTAAATACATGTTTAGTGTATTAATATTAAATACATGTTTAGTGTATAAATGTTAAATACATGTTTAGTGTATTAATAGTAAATATATGTTTAGTTTATTAAAATTAAATACATGTTTTTGTATTAATATTAAATACATGTTTAGTGTATAAATATTAAATACATGTTTAGTGTATTAATATTAAATACATGTTTAGTGTATAAATATAAGTGTATGAGAAACCAAACATATGTAAAAAAAAAATAAAAGAAACAAAAAAAAGGAAAAAGAGAGAGAGAGAGACAGAGAGGACCGGACTTATTAAGAGGGAACGTGCGCCCTCCTGTGGACTTCTGCCGCAACTGCACACATAAAGAAATTCATTATTTCCAAGTGTGCCTTATTTAGAGGATAATAAATACATGTTTACTGTATGAATATTAAATATATGATTAGTATATGATTACATATACGTTTAGTATATGATTATTAAATACATGTTCAGTGTATTAATCTTAAATACATGTTTAGTGTATGAATATTAAATACATGTTTAGTGTATGAATATTAAATACATGTTTAGTGTATGAATATTAAATACATGTTTAGTTTATAAATATTAAATACATGTTTAGTGTATGAATATTAAATACATATTTAAATATGAATATTAAATACATGTTTAGTGTATAAATATCAAAGACATGTTTCGTGTACGAATATTAAATACATGTTTAGTGTATAAATATTAAATACATGTTTAATGTATGAATATTAAATACATGTTTAGTGTATGAATATTAAATACATTTTTAATGTATGAATATTAAATACATGTTTAGTGTATAAATATTAAATACATGTTTCGTGTATAAATATTAAATACATGTTAAGTGTATATATATTAAATAGATATTTAGTGTATAAATATTAAATACATGATTAGTGTATTAATATTAAATACATGATTAGTGTATAAATATTAAATACATGTTTAGTGTATTAATATTAAATACATGTTTAGTGTATTAATATTAAATACATGTTTAGTGTATAAATAATAACTAAATGTTTAGTGTATGAATATTAAATACATGTTCAGTATATAAATATTAAATACAAGTTTAGTGTAATAATATTAAATAAATGTTTAGTTTATTAAAATTAAATACATGTTTTTGTATTAATATTAAATACATGTTTAGTGTATGAATATTAAATACATGTTTAGTGTATGAATATTAAATAAATGTTTAGTGTATGAATATTCAATACATGTTTATTGTATAAATATTAAATACATGTTTAGTGTATTAATATTAAATATATGTTTAGTTTATTAAACTTAAATACATGTTTTTGTATTAATATTAAATACATGTTTAGTGTATGAATATTAAATACACGTTTAGTGTATGAATATTAAATACATGTTTAGTTTATGAATATTAAATACATGTTTAGTGGATATATAATAAATACATATTGATTGTATTAATATTAAATACATGTTTAGTGTATAAATATTAAATACATGTTTAGTGTATTAATATTAAATACATGTTTAGTGTATAAATAATAACTACATGTTTAGTGTATGAATATTAAATACATGTTTAGTGTATAAATGTTAAATACATGTTTAGTTTATGAATATTAAATACATGTTTAGTGTATTAATATTAAAGATATATTTAGTTTATTACAATTAAATACATGTTTTTGTATTAATATTAAATACATGTTTAGTGTATTAATATTAAATACATGTTTAGTGTATGAATAATAACTACATGTTTAGTGTGTGAATATTAAATACATGTTTAGTGTATGAATATTAAATACAAGTTTAGTGTGAAAATATTAAATACATGTTTAGTCTACTATTAAATTCCATTGTAGTGTATAATTATTAAATACATGTTTAGTGTATTAATATTAAATACATGTTTAGTGTATTAATATTAAAAACATATTTTGTGTATAAATATTAAATATATGTTTAGTGTATTAAAATTAAATACATGTTTAGTGTATAAATATTAAATACATGTTTAGTGTATTAATATTAAATACATGTTTAGTGTATAAATGTTAAATACATGTTTAGTGTATTAATATTAAATATATGTTTAGTTTATTAAAATTAAATACATGTTTTTGTATTAATATTAAATACATGTTTAGTGTATTAATATTAAATACATGTTTAGTGTATGAAAATTAAATACATGTTTAGTGTATGAATATTAAATACATGTTTAGTGTATTAATATTAAATATATGTTTAGTTTATTAAATTAAATACATGTTTTTGTATTAATATTAAATACATGTTTAGTGTATAAATATTAAATACATGTTTAGTGTATAAATATTAAATACATGTTTAGTGTATTAATATTAAATACATGTTTAGTGTATAAATATAAGTGTATGAGAAACCAAACGTAGAGGATAATAAATACATGTTTACTGTATGAATATTAAATATATGATTAGTATATAATTACATATATGTTTGGTATATGATTATTAAATACATGTTCAGTGTATTAATATTAAATACATGTTTAGTGTATGAAAATTAAATACATGTTTAGTGTATGAATATTAAATACATGTTTAGTGTATTAATATTAAATATATGTTTAGTTTATTAAATTAAATACATGTTTTTGTATTAATATTAAATACATGTTTAGTGTATAAATATTAAATACATGTTTAGTGTATAAATATTAAATACATGTTTAGTGTATTAATATTAAATACATGTTTAGTGTATAAAAATAAGTGTATGAGAAACCAAACGTATGTAAAAAAAAATAAAAGAAACAAAAAAAAAGGAAAAAGAGAGAGAGAGAGAGACGGAGAGGACCGGACTTATTAAGAGGGAACGTGCGCCCTCCTGTGGACTTCTGCCGCAACTGCACACATAAAGAAATTCATTATTTCCAAGTGTGCCTTATTTAGAGGATAATAAATACATGTTTACTGTATGAATATTAAATATATGATTAGTATATAATTACATATATGTTTGGTATATGATTATTAAATACATGTTCAGTGTATTAATATTAAATACATGTTTAGTGTATGAATATTAAATACATGTTTAGTGTATGAATATTAAATACATGTTTAGTGTATGAATATTGAATAAATGTTTGGTGTATAAATATTAAATACATGTTTAGTGTATTAATATTAAATATATGTTTAGTTTATTAAACTTAAATACATGTTTTTGTATTAATATTAAATACATGTTTAGTGTATGAATATTAAATACACGTTTAGTGTATGAATATTAAATACATGTTTAGTTTATGAATATTAAATACATGTTTAGTGGATAAATAATAAATACATATTTAGTGTATTAATATTAAATACATGTTTAGCGTATGAATATTAAATACATGTTTAGTGTATAAATATTAAATACATGTTTACTGTATGAAAATTAAATATATGATTAGTGTATAAATACATATACATTTAGTATATGATTATTAAATACATACTCAGTGTATTAATATTAAATACATGTTTAGTGTATGAATATTAAATACATGTTTAGTGTATGAATATTAAATACATGTTTAGTGTATAAATATTAAATACATGTTTAGTGTAAGAATATTAAATACATGTTTAGTGTATTAATATTAAATACATGTTTAATATATGAATATTAAATACATGTTTAGTGTATAAATATTAAATACATGTTTAGTGTATGAATATTAAATACATGTTTAATGTATGAATATTAAATACATGTGTAGTGTATAAACATTAAATACAAGTTTCGTGTATGAATATTAAATACATGTTTAGTGTATGAATATTAAATACATGTTTAATATATGAATATTAAATACATGTTTAGTGTATGAATATTAAATACATGTTTAATGTATGAATATTAAATACATGTTTAGTGTATAAATATTAAATACATGTTTCGTGTGTAAATATTAAATACATGTTAAGTGTATGAATATTAAATACATATTTAGTGTATAAATATTAAATACATGATTAGAGTATTAATATTAAATAGATGATTAGTGTATGAATATTAAAACATGTTTAGTGTATGAATAATAACTACATGTTTAGTGTATTAATATTAAATACATGTTTAGTGTATTAATATTAAATACATGTTTAGTGTATGAATAATAACTACATGTTTAGTGTATTAATATTAAATGCATGTTTAGTGTATAAATATTAAATACACTTTTAGTGTATAAATATTAAATACACGTTTAGTGTAAAAATATTAAATACATGTTTAGTGTATAAATATTAAATACATGTTTAGTGTATAAATAATAACTAGATGTTTAGTGTATGAATATTAAATACATGTTTAGTGTATTCATATTAAATGTTTAGTTTATTAAAATTAAATACATGTTTTTGTATTAATATTAAATACATGTTTAGTGTATAAATGTTAAATGCATGTTTAGTGTATCAATAATAACTACATGTTTATTGTATAAATATTAAATACATGTTTAGTGTATTAATATTAAATACATGTTTAGTGTATAAATATTAAATACATGTTTAGTGTATAAATAATAACTAGATGTTTAGTGTATGAATATTAAATACATGTTTAGTGTATAAATATTAAATACATGTTTAGTGTATAAATATTAAATACATGTTTAATGTATGGATATTAAATACATGTTTAGTGTATGAATATTAAATTCATGTTTAATGTATGAATATTAAATACATGTTTAGTGTATAAATATTAAATACATGTTTCGTGTGTAAATATTAAATACATGATTAGAGTATTAATATTAAATACATGATTAGTGTATAAATTTTAAATACATGTTTAGTGTATTAATATTAAATACATGTTTAGTGTATTAATATTAAATACATGTTTAGTGTATGAATAATAACTAAATGTTTAGTGTATGAATATTAAATACATGTTTAGTGTATAAATATTAAATACATGTTTAGTGTAATAATATTAAATATATGTTTAGTTTATTAAAATTAAATACATGTTTTTGTATTAATATTAAATACATGTTTAGTGTATAAATATTAAATACATGTTTAGTGTAATAATATTAAATATATGTTTAGTTTATTTAAATTAAATACATGTTTTTGTATTAATATTAAATACATGTTTAGTGTATAAATCTCAAATACATGTTTAGTGTATTAATATTAAATTCATGTTTAGTGTATAAATGTTAAATATATGTTTAGTGTATAAATATTAAATGCATGTTTAGTGTATTAATATTAAATACATGTTTAGTGTATGAATATTAAATACATGTTTAGTGTATGAATATTCAATACATGTTTACTGTATACATATTAAATACATGTTTGGTGTATTAATATTAAATATATGTTTAGTTTATTAAACTTAAATACATGTTTTTGTATTAATATTAAATACATGTTTAGTGTATGAATATTAAATACATGTTTAGTGTATGAATATTAAATATATGTTTAATGTATGAATATTAAATACATGTTTAGTGTATGAATATTAAATACATGTTTAGTGTATGAATATTAAATACATGTTCAATGTATGAATATTACATACATGTTTAGTGTATAAATATTAAATACATGTTTCGTGTATAAATATTAAATACATGTTAAGTGTATGAATATTAAATACATGTTTAGTGTATGAATATTAAATACATGTTTAGTGTATGAATATTAAATACATGTTTAGTGTATAAATATTAAATACATGTTTAGTGTATGAATATTAAATACATGTTTAAATATTAACATTAAATACATGTTTAGTGTATAAATATTAAATACATGTTTCGTGTACGAATATTAAATACATGTTTAGTGTATGAATATTAAATACATGTTTAATGTATGAATATTAAATACATGTTTAGTGTATGAATATTAAATACATTTTTAATGTATGAATATTAAATACATGTTTAGTGTATAAATATTAAATACATGTTTCTTGTATAAATATTAAATACATGTTAAGTGTATAAATATTAAATTCATATTTAGTGTATAAATATTAAACACATGATTAGTGTATTAATATTAAATACATGATTAGTGTATAAATATTAAATACATGTTTAGTGTATTAATATTAAATACATGTTTAGTGTATAAATAATAACTAAATGTTTAGTGTATGAATATTAAATACATGTTCAGTGTATAAATATTAAATACATGTTTAGTGTAATAATATTGAATTTATGTTTAGTTTATTAAAATTAAGTACATGTTTTTGTAGTAATATTAAATACATGTTTAGTGTATAAATATTAAATACATGTTTAGTGTATGAATATTAAATACATGTTTAGTGTATGAATATTAAATACATGTTTAGTGTATGAATATTCAATACATGTTTACTGTAAAAATATTAAATACATGTTTAGTGTATTAATATTAAATATATGTTTAGTTTATTAAACTTAAATACATGTTTTTGTATTAATATTAAATACATTTTTAGTTTATGAATATTAAATACATGTTTAGTGGATATATAATAAATACATATTTAGTGTATTAATATTAAATACATGTTTAGTGTATAAATATTAAATACATGTTTAGTGTATTAATATTAAATACATGTTTAGTGTATTAATATTAAATATATATTTAGTTTATTACAATTAAATACATGTTTTTGTATTAATATTAAATACATGTTTAGTGTATTAATATTAAATACATGTTTAGTGTATGAATATTAAATACATGTTTACTGTAAAAATATTAAATACATGTTTAGTGTATGAATATTAAATACATGTTTAGTCTATAATTAAATTCCATGTTTAGTGTATAAATAATAACTACATGTTTAGTGTATGAATATTAAATACATGTTTAGTGTATAAATGTAAAATACATGTTTAGTTTATGAATATTAAATACATGTTTAGTGTATTAATATTAAATACATATTTAGTTTATTACAATTAAATACATGTTTTTGTATTAATATTAAATACATGTTTAGTGTATTAATATTAAATACATGTTTAGTGTATGAATATTAAATACATGTTTACTGTAAAACTATTAAATACATGTTTAGTGTATGAATATTAAATACATGTTTAGTCTATAATTAAATTCCATTTTAGTGTATAATTATTAAATACATGTTTAGTGTATTAATATTAAATACATGTTTAGTGTATAAATGTTAAATCCATGTTTAGTGTATTAATATTAAATATATATTTAGTTTCTTAAAATTAAATACATGTTTTTGTATTAATTTTAAATACATGTTAAGTATATAAATATTAAATACATGTTTAGTGTATGACTAATAACTACATGTTTAGTGTATGAATATTAAATACATGTTTGGTGTTTAAATAGTAAATACATGTTTAGTGTATTAATATTAAATATATGTTTAGTTTATTAAAAATTAAATACATGTTTAGTTTATTAATATTAAATATATGTTTAGTTTATTAAAATTAAATACATGTTTTTGTATTAATATTAAATACATGTTTACTGTATTAATATTAAAAACATGTTTAGTGTATAAATGTTAAATCCATGTTTAGTGTATTAATATTAAATATATGTTTAGTTTATTAAAATTAAATACATATTTTTGTATTAATATTTAATACAAGTTTACTGTATTAATATTAAATACATGTTTAGTGTATAAATAATAAATACATGTTTAGTGTATGACTATTAAATACATGTTTAGTGTATGAATATTAAATATATGTTTAGTTTATTAAAATTAAATACATGTTTTTGTATTAATATTAAATACATGTTTAGTGTATTAATATTAAATACATGTTTAATGTATGAATATTAAATACATGTTTAGTGTATGAATATTAAATACATGTTTAGTGTATGAATATTGAATACATGTTTGGTGTATAAATATTAAATACATGTTTAGTGTATTAATATTAAATATATGTTTAGTTTATTAAAATTAAATACATGTTTTTGTATTAATATTAAATACATATTATGTGTAAGAATAATAACTACATGTTTATTGTATAAATATTAAATGCATGTTTAATGTATAAATATTTAATACATGTTTACTGTATTGATATTAAATACGTATTTAGTGCATTAATATTAAATACTTGTTTAGTGTATGAATGTTAAATACATGTTTAGTGTATAAATATTAAATATATGTTTAGTTTATTAAAATTAAATACATGTTTTTGTATTAATATTAAATACATGTTTAGTGTATAAATATTAAATACATGTTTAGTGTATTAATATTAAATACATGTTTAGTGTATTAATATTAAATATATGTTTAGTTTATTAAAATTAAATACATGTTTTTGTATTAATATTAAATACATGTTTAGTGTATTAATATTAAATACATGTTTAATGTATGAATATTAAATACATGTTTAGTGTATGAATATTAAATACATGTTTAGTGTATGAATATTGAATACATGTTTGGTGTATAAATATTAAATACATGTTTAGTGTATTAATATTAAATATATGTTTAGTTTATTAAACTTAAATATATGTTTTTGTATTAATATTAAATACATGTTTGGTGTATGAATATTAAATACACGTTTAGTGTATGAATATAAGTGTATGAGAAACCAAACGTAGAGGATAATAAATACATGTTTACTGTATGAATATTAAATATATGATTAGTATATAATTACATATATGTTTGGTATATGATTATTAAATACATGTTCAGTGTATTAATATTAAATACATGTTTAGTTTACGAATATTAAATACATGTTTAGTGGATAAATAATAAATAAATATTTAGTGTATTAATATTAAATACATGTTTAGTGTATAAATATTAAATACATGTTTAGTGTATAAATATTAAATACATGTTTAGTGTATTAATATCAAATATGTGTTTACTTTATTAAAATTAAATACATGTTTTTGTATTAATACTAAATACATGTTTAGTGTATAAATATTAAATACAGGTTTAGTGTATTAATATTAAATATATGTTTACTTTATTAAAATTAAATACATGTTTTTGTATTAATACTAAATACATGTTTAGTGTATAAATATTAAATACAGGTTTAGTGTATGAATATTAAATACATGTTTACTGTAAAAATATTAAATACATGTTTAGTGTATGAATATTAAATACATGTTTAGTCTATAATTAAATTCCATGTTTAGTGTATAAATAATAACTACATGTTTAGTGTATGAATATTAAATACATGTTTAGTGTATGAATATTAAATACATGTTTAGTTTATGAATATTAAATACATGTTTAGTGGATAAATAATAAATAAATATTTAGTGTATTAATATTAAATACATGTTTAGTGTATAAATATTAAATACATGTTTAGTGTATAAATATTAAATACATGTTTAGTGTATTAATATCAAATATGTGTTTACTTTATTAAAATTAAATACATGTTTTTGTATAAATACTAAATACATGTTTAGTGTATAAATATTAAATACAGGTTTAGTGTATTAATATTAAATATATGTTTACTTTATTAAAATTAAATACATGTTTTTGTATTAATACTAAATACATGTTTAGTGTATAAATATTAAATACAGGTTTAGTGTATTAATATTAAATATATGTTTAGTTTATTAAAATTAAATACATGTTTTTGTATTAATATTAAATACATATTATGTGTAAGAATAATAACTACATGTTTAGTGTATAAATATTAAATACATGTTTAGTGTATAAATATTTAATACATGTTTACTGTATTAATATTAAATACGTATTTAGTGTATAAATAATAACTACATGTTTAGTGTATGAATATTAAATACATGTTCAGTGTATGAATATGAATACATGTTTAGTGTATTAATATTAAATAAATGTTTAGTTTATTAAAATTAAATACATGTTTTTGTATTAATATTAAATACATGTTTAGTGTATGAATATTAAATACATGTTTAGTGTATTAATATTAAATAAATGTTTAGTTTATTAAAATTAAATACATGTTTTTGTATTAATATTAAATACATGTTTAGTGTATAAATATTAAATACATGTTTAGTGTATAAATATTAAATACATGTTTAGTGTATAAATATTAAATACATGTTTAGTGTATAAATGTTAAATACATGTTTAGTGTATTAATATTAAATATATGTTAAGTTTATTAAAATTAAATACATCTTTTTGTATTAATATTAAATACATGTTTAGTGTATGAATATTAAATACATGTTTAGTGTATGAATATTAAATACATGTTTAGTGTATGATTATTAAATATATGTTTAGTTTATTACAATTAAATACATGTTTTTGTATTAATATTAAATACATGTTTAGTGTATGAATATTAAATACACGTTTAGTGTATGAATATTAAATACATGTTTAGTTTATGAATATTAAATACATGTTTAGTGGATAAATAATAAATAAATATTTAGTGTATTAATATTAAATACATGTTTAGTGTATAAATATTAAATACATGTTTAGTGTATTAATATCAAATATGTGTTTACTTTATTTAAATTAAATACATGTTTTTGTATTAATATTAAATACATGTTTAGTGTATAAATAATAACTACATGTTTAGTGTATGAATATTAACTACATGTTTAGTGTATAAATGTTAAATACATGTTTAGTTTATGAATATTAACTATATATATTTAGTTTATTAAAATTAAATACATGTTTTGTATTAATATTAAATACATGTTTAGTGTATAAATATTAAATACATGTTTAGTGTATAAATATTAAATACATGTTTAGTGTATTAATATTAAATACACTTTTAGTGTATAAATATTAAATACACGTTTAGTGTAACAATATTAAATACATGTTTAGTGTATTAATATTAAATAAATGTTTAGTTTATTAAAATTAAATACATGTTTTTGTATTAATATTAAATACATATTAAGTGTAAGAATAATAACTACATGTTTAGTGTATAAATATTAAATACATGTTTAGTGTATAAATGTTAAATACATGTTTAGTGTATTAATATTAAATATATGTTTAGTTTATTAAAATTAAATACATGTTTTTGTATTAATATTAAATACATGTTTAGTGTATGAAAATTAAATACATGTTTAGTGTATGAATATTAAATACATGTTTAGTGTATTAATATTAAATATATGTTTAGTTTATTAAATTAAATACATGTTTTTGTATTAATATTAAATACATGTTTAGTGTATAAATATTAAATACATGTTTAGTGTATAAATATTAAATACATGTTTAGTGTATTAATATTAAATACATGTTTAGTGTATAAATATAAGTGTATGAGAAACCAAACGTAGAGGATAATAAATACATGTTTACTGTATGAATATTAAATATATGATTAGTATATAATTACATATATGTTTGGTATATGATTATTAAATACATGTTCAGTGTATTAATATTAAATACATGTTTAGTGTATGAAAATTAAATACATGTTTAGTGTATGAATATTAAATACATGTTTAGTGTATTAATATTAAATATATGTTTAGTTTATTAAATTAAATACATGTTTTTGTATTAATATTAAATACATGTTTAGTGTATAAATATTAAATACATGTTTAGTGTATTAATATTAAATACATGTTTAGTGTATTAATATTAAATACATGTTTAGTGTATAAATATAAGTGTATGAAAAACCAAACGTATGTAAAAAAAAATAAAAGAAACAAAAAAAAAGGAAAAAGAGAGAGAGAGAGACGGAGAGGACCGGACTTATTAAGAGGGAACGTGCGCCATCCTGTGGACTTCTGCCGCAACTGCACACATAAAGAAATTCATTATTTCCAAGTGTGCCTTATTTAGAGGATAATAAATACATGTTTACTGTATGAATATTAAATATATGATTAGTATATAATTACATATATGTTTGGTACATGATTATTAAATACATGTTCAGTGTATTAATATTAAATACATGTTTAGTGTATGAATATTAAATACACGTTTAGTGTATGAATATTAAATACATGTTTAGTGTATGAATATTAAATACATGTTTGGTGTATAAATATTAAATACATGTTTAGTGTATTAATATTAAATATATGTTTAGTTTATTAAACTTAAATACATGTTTTTGTATTAATATTAAATACATGTTTAGTGTATGAATATTAAATACACGTTTAGTGTATGAATATTAAATACATGTTTAGTTTATGAATATTAAATACATGTTTAGTGGATAAATAATAAATAAATATTTAGTGTATTAATATTAAATACATGTTTAGCGTATGAATATTAAATACATGTTTAGTGTATAAATATTAAATACATGTTTACTGTATGAAAATTAAATATATGATTAGTGTATAAATACATATACATTTAGTATATGATTATTAAATACATACTCAGTGTATTAATATTAAATACATGTTTAGTGTATGAATATTAAATACATGTTTAGTGTATGAATATTAAATACATGTTTAGTGTATAAATATTAAATACATGTTTAGTGTAAGAATATTAAATACATGTTTAGTGTATTAATATTAAATACATGTTCAGTGTATTAATATTAAATACATGTTAAGTGTATGAATATTAAATACATGTTTAGTGTATGAATATTAAATACATGTTTAGTGTATAAATATTAAATACATGTTTAGTGTATGAATATTAAATACATGTTTAATGTATGAATATTAAATACATGTGTAGTGTATAAATATTAAATACAAGTTTCGTGTATGAATATTAAATACATGTTTAGTGTATAAATATTAAATACATGTTTAATATATGAATATTAAATACATGTTTAGTGTATGAATATTAAATACATGTTTAATGTATGAATATTAAATACATGTTTAGTGTATAAATATTAAATACATGTTTCGTGTGTAAATATTAAATACATGTCAAGTGTATGAATATTAAATACATATTTAGTGTATAAATATTAAATACATGATTAGAGTATTAATATTAAATAGATGATTAGTGTATGAATATTAAAACATGTTTAGTGTATGAATAATAACTACATGTTTAGTGTATTAATATTAAATACATGTTTAGTGTATTAATATTAAATACATGTTTAGTGTATGAATAATAAATACATGTTTAGTGTATTAATATTAAATACATGTTTAGTGTATAAATATTAAATACACTTTTAGTGTATAAATATTAAATAGACGTTTAGTGTAAAAATATTAAATACATGTTTAGTGTATAAATATTAAATACATGTTTAGTGTATAAATAATAACTACATGTTTAGTGTATGAATATTAAAT
Source organism: Nerophis ophidion (assembly GCF_033978795.1). Taxonomy (NCBI): domain Eukaryota; kingdom Metazoa; phylum Chordata; class Actinopteri; order Syngnathiformes; family Syngnathidae; genus Nerophis; species Nerophis ophidion. Next base: position 34,393 of record NW_026907045.1, on the reverse strand, counting down.
ACATGTTTAGTGTATTCATATTAAATGTTTAGTTTATTAAAATTAAATACATGTTTTGTATTAATATTAAATACATGTTTAGTGTATAAATGTTAAATGCATGTTTAGTGTATGAATAATAACTACATGTTTATTGTATAAATATTAAATACATGTTTAGTGTATTAATATTAAATACATGTTCAGTGTATAAATGTTAAATGCATGTTTAGTGTATGAATAATAACTACATGTTTAGTGTATGAATATTAAATACATGTTTAATGTATGAATATTAAATACATGTTTAGTGTATAAATATTAAATACATGTTTAATGTATGAATATTAAATACATGTTTAGTGTATGAATATTAAATTCATGTTTAATGTATGAATATTAAATACATGTTTAGTGTATAAATATTAAATACATGTTTCGTGTGTAAATATTAAATACATGATTAGAGTATTAATATTAAATACATGATTAGTGTATAAATTTTAAATACATGTTTAGTGTATTAATATTAAATACATGTTTAGTGTATTAATATTAAATATATATGTTTAGTGTATGAATAATAACTAAATGTTTAGTGTATGAATATTAAATACATGTTTAGTGTATAAATATTAAATACATGTTTAGTGTAATAATATTAAATATATGTTTAGTTTATTTAAATTAAATACATGTTTTTGTATTAATATTAAATACATGTTTAGTGTATAAATCTCAAATACATGTTTAGTGTATTAATATTAAATTCATGTTTAGTGTATAAATGTTAAATATATGTTTAGTGTATGAATATTAAATGCATGTTTAGTGTATTAATATTAAATACATGTTTAGTGTATGAATATTAAATACATGTTTAGTGTATGAATATTCAATACATGTTTAGTGGATATATAATAAATACATATTTAGTGTATTAATATTAAATACATGTTTAGTGTATTAATATTGTTTAGTTTATGAATATTAAATACATGTTTAGTGTATTAATATTACATTTATATTTAGTTTATTAAAATTAAATACATGTTTTTGTATTAATATTAAATACATGTTTAGTGTATAAATATTAAATACATGTTTAGTGTATGAATAATAACTACATATTTAGTGTATGAATATTAAATACATGTTTAGTGTATGAATAATAACTACATGTTTAGTGTATAAATATTAAATACAGGTTTAGTGTATTAATATTAGATACATGTTTAGTGTATGAATATTAAATACATGTTTAATGTATGAATATTAAATACATGTGTAGTGTATAAATATTAAATACAGGTTTCGTGTATGAATATTAAATACATGTTTAGTGTATAAATATTAAATACATGTTTAATGTATGAATATTAAATACATGTTTAGTGTATGAATATTAAATACATGTTTAATGTATGAATATTAAATACATGTTTAGTGTATAAATATTAAATACACGTTTTGTGTGTAAATATTAAATACATGTTAAGTGTATGAATATTAAATACATATTTAGTGTATAAATATTAAATACATGATTAGAGTATTAATATTAAATAGATGATTAGTGTATAAATATTAAATACATGTTTAGTGTATTAATATTAAATACATGTTTAGTGTATTAATATTAAATACATGTTTAGTGTATTAATATTAAATATATGTTTAGTGTATAAATAATAACTAAATGTTTAGTGTATGAATATTAAATACATGCTTAGTGTATAAATATTAAATACATGTTTAGTGTAATAATATTAAATATATGTTTAGTTTATTAAAATTAAATACATGTTTTTGTATTATATTAAATACTTGTTAAGTGTATAAATCTCAAATACATGTTTAGTGTATTAATATTAAATTCATGTTTAGTGTATAAATGTTAAATATATGTTTAGTGTATAAATATTAAATATATGTTTAGTTTATTAAAATTAAATACATGTTTTTGTATTAATATTAAATACATGTTTAGTGTATAAATATTAAATACATGTTTAGTGTATTAATATTAAATACATGTTTAGTGTATGAATATTAAATACATGTTTAGTGTATGAATATTAAATACATGTTTAGTGTATGAATATTCAATACATGTTTACTGTATACATATTAAATACATGTTTAGTGTATTAATATTAAATATATGTTTAGTTTATTAAACTTAAATACATGTTTTTGTATTAATATTAAATACATGTTTAGTGTATGAATATTAAATACATGTTTAGTTTATGAATATTAAATACATGTTTAGTGGATATATAATAAATACATATTTAGTGTATTAATATTAAATACATGTTTAGTGTATTAATATTAAATACATGTTTAGTGTATAAATATTAAATACAGGTTTAATGTATGAATAATAACTACATATTTAGTGTATGAATATTAAATGCATGTTTAGTGTATAAATATTGTTTAGTTTATGAATATTAAATACATGTTTAGTGTATTAATATTACATTTATATTTAGTTTATTAAAATTAAATACATGTTTTTGTATTAATATTAAATACATGTTTAGTGTATAAATATTAAATACATGTTTAGTTTATAAATATTAAATACATGTTTAATGTATTAATATTAAATACATGTTTAGTGTATGAATAATAACTACATGTTTAGTGTATAAATATTAAATACAGGTTTAGTGTATTAATATTAAATACATGTTTAGTGTATTAATAATAACTACATGTTTAGTGTATGAATATTAAATACATGTTTAGTGTATAAATATTGTTTAGTTTATGAATATTAAATACATGTTTAGTGTATTAATATTAAATTTATATTTAGTTTAATAAAATTAAATACATGTTTACTGTATGAAAATTAAATATATGATTAGTGTATAATTACATATACGTTTAGTATATGATTATTAAATACATAATCAGTGTATGAATATTAAATACATGTTTAGTGTATGAATATTAAATACATGTTTAGTGTATTAATATTAAATATATGTTTAGTTTATTAAAATTAAATACATGTTTTTGTATTAATATTAAATACATGTTTAGTGTATAAATATTAAATACATGTTTAGTGTATAAATATTAAATACATGTTTAGTGTATTAATATTAAATACATGTTTAGTTTATAAATATAAGTGTATGAGAAACCAAACTTATGTAAAAAAAAAAAAATCAATTCCGTACAATATCACTTCTAAATGTAGAAGGCAAAATCTTCTTTTCTGTACTGGCAAAAAGGATGACCATATACGTGACTGAGAACGGATATGTTGACACCTCTATCCAAAAAGGTGGAATACCAGGCTTCTCTGGATGCCTGGAACACACCGGAGTTCTCAGTCAGATGATCCGGGAGGCCAAAGCAAGCAAAGGCAACCTGACTGTTGTCTGGCTCGATCTGGCTAACGCCTACGGATCAATCCCTCACGCCCTCATTCACACTGCACTAGACCATTACCACATCCCTCTGCACATCAAGGGAATGATAACCAGCTACTTTGGGGGCATCCAGATACGTTTCAAGACAGCCAATTTCACAACTCAGTGGCAAAACCTGGAAAAAGGAATCGTAACTGGATGCACAATCTCACTTATCCTCTATATCATTGGTATGAACCGCCTCATAACAGCTGCTGGGAAAGAAGCCAGAGGACCAGCAATGGAATCAGGCATTCAACAACCCCCAATAAGAGGTTACATGGACGATCTCACCGTGACGACCACAACCCATGTGGAGGCGAGACGGGTGCTAACAGTTCTGGACCACATGGCAACATGGTCCAGAATGAAGTTTAAGCCCAAAAAATCAAGGAGCATGGTGATCCGGAAAGGTAAATTGACGAACAGGTTCAAGCTGCAAGTGCAAGGAGAAGTGATTCCATCGATTGAGGAGAACCCTATAAAGTGCCTCGGAAAGTGGTTTGACAGCTCACTTACTGACAGGAACAACATCACCAGTACAGAGAAGCAGACAGAGGAGTGGCTGAGGAAGATTGGAAAATTAGGACTCCCTGGTAAATTTAAAATATGGCTATACCAACATGGACTGTTACCAAGACTCATGTGGCTGTTGACAGTGTATGACATCCCTATGACACGCGTAGAAGGAGTGGAAAGAAAGATCAACAAGAACCTCAGAAAATGGCTGGGAATCCCTCCAAGCTTCACATCAGTAGGCCTCTACATAAGATCAGGACAGCTCCAGCTTCCCTTGTCATCCGTGGTGGAGGAATTCAAGGTAGCAAAGTGCAGAGTCTTAATGACATACAGAGACACCCAGGACGAACAAGTCAGACACGCAGGCGTCACTACAAGATCAGGACGCAAGTGGGCAGCTGACACAACTGTTGCACAAGTTGAGAGCATATTGAGGCTACGTGACATCATAGGGATGCCGTGCACAGGGAGACAGGGTCTTGGAACTTCCCATGTCCAACAATGGAGTAAGGCAGAACCCAGGGAAAGAAGAGCTATGGTCCAGGAGGAAGTACGAAACCTGGAAGAGGAAGGTCGAATATCAAGAGCAGTGGAACTAGCGTCCCAGGGAGCTTGGACCAAATGGGACCTCCCTAAGAGAAAGATCACATGGGCAGATCTGTGGAAGCTGGAACCATTCCGCATCTCTTTCTTGCTGAGATCAGTGTATGACACACTCCCGACTCCAACAAACTTGCACAGATGGGGCATGAGAGGGGATCCACTATGCAAGCTTTGCGGGCAGAAGGGTACCATGGCACACATTCTGTCAGGGTGTAAAACAGCACTCACCCAAGGGAGATACAGATGGCGTCATGACAAGGTGCTCATGACACTGGCTAACACCTTGGAGCAGCAGAGATGCAAGAAACAGCAACCCCAAGGGAAAACAAAATCCATCCAGTTTGTGAGCGAGGGAGAAAAGCCACCAACCACAGCAACAGCAAGGAAGAGCCTACTGCAAATGGCACGGTCTTGGGATATGAAAGTAGACCTGGGAGGAAGGCTGCAGTTCCCCCAGGTTGTACAAACAACCCTGAGACCGGATGTGGTGCTGTGGTCTGAAGAGGCAAAGAAGATCATTCTTATTGAATTCACAGTCCCATGGGAAGAAGGTTGCGACCAAGCCTTTGAAAGGAAAAGTGCTAAATACCAGGACCTTTTAAATGACTGCAGGGGAAAAGGATGGCAGGCATGGCTGTTCCCGGTCGAGGTCGGCTGCAGAGGATTCCCTGCCCAGTCGGTATGGAGAATGCTCACAGCTTTGGGAATAACGGGGAAGGAGAGAAAGACAGCAGCTCGCAGGATGGGGGAGGCAGCGGAGAGAGCCTCTTGCTGGTTATGGAGCAGGAGAGATGAGATGAGCTGGAAGCCAGGAGGAGGAGATAGGCAGTGACTTGGCCACCACTGCCGGCCCACCAGCGGTAGGGTGTTACGGTTCAGGGTCGAAACACCCAATGACCGCTGGACACCGTCTGAAGATATCAAGTTCTCCTGGCCAAGGCTCCATTCACCTAAGGTGAATGAAGAAGAAAGCATCTCCGGATGTAATGCAATCAATCAGTGTATGAATATTAAATACATGTTTAGTGTATGAATATTAAATACATGTTTAGTGTATTAATATTAAATATATGTTTAGTTTATTAAAATTAAATACATGTTTTTGTATTAATATTAAATACATGTTTAGTGTATAAATATTAAATACATGTTTAGTGTATTAATATTAAATACATGTTTAGTGTATTAATATTAAATACATGTTTAGTTTATAAATATAAGTGTATGAGAAACCAAACTTATGTAAAAAAAAATAAAAGAAACAAAAAAAAGGAAAAAGAGAGAGAGAGAGACGGAGAGGACCGGACTTATTAAGAGGGAACGTGCGCCCTCCTGTGGACTTCTGCCGCAACTGCACGCATGAAGAAATTCATTATTTCCAAGTGTGCCTTATTTAGAGGATAATAAATACATGTTTACTGTATGAATATAAATATATGATTAGTATATAATTACATATATGTTTGGTATATGATTATTAAATACATGTTCAGTGTATTAATATTAAATATATGTTTAGTGTATGAATATTAAATACATGTTTAGTGTATGAATATTAAATACATGTTTAGTGTATGAATATTAAATATATGTTTAGTTTATTAAACTTAAATACATGTTTTTGTATTAATATTAAATACATGTTTAGAGTGTGAATATTAAATACACGTTTAGTGTATGAATATTAAATACATGTTTAGTTTATGAATATTAAATATGTGTTTACTTTATTAAAATTAAATACATGTTTTTGTATTAATATTAAATACATGTTTAGTGTATAAATATTAAATACAGGTTTAGTGTATTAATATTAAATACATGTTTAGTGTATTAATATTAAATATGTGTTTACTTTATTAAAATTAAATACATGTTTTTGTATTAATATTAAATACATGTTTAGTGTATAAATATTAAATACAGGTTTAGTGTATTAATATTAAATACATGTTTAGTGTATGAATAATAACTACAGGTTTAGTGTATTAATATTAAATACATGTTTAGTGTATAAATAATAACTACATGTTTAGTGTATGAATATTAAATACATGTTTAGTGTATAAATGTTAAATACATGTTTAGTTTATGAATATTAAATACATATTTAGTGTATTAATATTAAATATATATTTAGTTTATTAAAATTAAATACATGTTTTGTATTAATATTAAATACATGTTTAGTGTATAAATATTAAATACATGTTTAGAGTATTAATATTAAATACATGTTTAGTGTATGAATATTAAATACATGTTTAGTGTATAAATATTAAATACATGTTTAGTGTATTAATATTAAATACATGTTCAGTGTATTAATATTAAATACATGTTTAGTGTATGAATATTAAATACATGTTTAGTGTATAAATATTAAATACATGTTTACTGTATGAAAATTAAATATATGATTAGTGTATAATTACATATACGTTTAGTATATGATCATTAAATACATAATCAGTGTATTAATATTAAATACATGTTTAGTGTATGAATATTAAATACATGTTTAGTGTATAAATATTAAATACATGTTTAGTGTATGAATATTAAATACATGTTTAATGTATGAATATTAAATACATGTGTAGTGTATAAATATTAAACACAAGTTTCGTGTATGAATATTAAATACATGTTTAGTGTATAAATATTAAATACATGTTTAATGTATGAATATTAAATACATGTTTAGTGTATGAATATTAAATACATGTTTAATGTATGAATATTAAATACATGTTTAGTGTATAAATATTAAATACATGGTTCGTGTGTAAATATTAAATACATGTTAAGTGTATAAATATTAAATACATATTTAGTGTATAAATATTAAATACATGATTAGAGTATTAATATTGTATAGATGATTAGTGTATAAATATTAAATACATGTTTAGTGTATTAATATTAAATACATGTTTAGTGTATTAATATTAAATACATGTTTAGTGTATAAATAATAACTAAATGTTTAGTGTAATAATATTAAATATATGTTTAGTTTATTAAAATTAAATACATGTTTTTGTATTAATATTAAATACTTGTTATGTGTATAAATTTCAAATACATGTTTAGTGTATTAATATTAAATTCATGTTTAGTGTATAAATGTTAAATATATGTTTAGTGTATAAATATTAAATATATGTTTAGTTTATTAAAATTAAATACATGTTTAGTATATAAATATTAAATACATGTTTAGTGTATTCATATTAAATACATGTTTAGTGTATGAATATTAAATACATGTTTAGTGTATGAATATTAAATACATGTTTAGTGTATGAATATTCAATACATGTTTACTGTATACATATTAAACACATGTTTAGTGTATTAATATTAAATATTTGTTTAGTTTATTAAACTTAAATACTTGTTTTTGTATTAATATTAAATACATGTTTAGTGTATGAATATTAAATACACGTTTAGTGTATGAATATTAAATACATGTTTAGTGTATGAATATTAAATACATGTTTAGTGTATAATATTAAATACATGTTTAGTGTATGAATATTAAATACATGTTTAGTGTATAAATATTGTTTAGTTTATGAATATTAAATACATGTTTTGTATTAATATTAAATACATGTTTAGTGTATAAATATATGTTTAGTTTATAAATATTAAATACATGTTTAGTGTATTAATATTAAATACATGTTTAGTGTATGAATAATAACTACATGTTTAGTGTATAAATATTAAATATAGGTTTAGTGTATTAATATCAAATACATGTTTAGTGTATGAATAATAACTACATGTTTAGTGTATGAATATTAAATACATGTTTAGTGTATAAATATTGTTTAGTTTATGAATATTAAATACATGTTCAGTGTATTAATATTAAATTTATATTCAGTTTATTAAAATTAAATACATGTTTTTGTATTAATATTAAATACATGTTTAGTGTATAAATATTAAATACATGTTTAGTTTATAAATATTAAATACATGTTTAGTGTATTAATATTAAATACATGTTTAGTGTATGAATAATAACTACATGTTTAGTGTATGAATATTAAATACATGTTTAGTGTATGAATATTAAATACAAGTTTAGTGTGAAAATATTAAATACATGTTTAGTCTATTATTAAATTCCATTTTAGTGTATAATTATTAAATACATGTTTAGTGTATTAATATTATATATATATTTAGTTTATTAAAATTAAATACATGTTTTTGTATTAATATTAAATACATGTTTAGTGTATAAATATTAAATACATGTTTAGTGTATTAATATTCAATACATGTTTAGTGTATGAATAATAACTACATGTTTAGTGTATTAATATTAACTACATGTTTAGTGTATAAATATTAAATACACTTTTAGTGTATAAATATTAAATACACGTTTAGTGTAAAAATATTAAATACATGTTTAGTGTATAAATATTAAATACATGTTTAGTGTATAAATAATAACTACATGTTTAGTGTATGAATATTAAATACATGTTTAGTGTATTCATATTAAATGTTTAGTTTATTAAAATTAAATACATGTTTTTGTATTAATATCAAATACATGTTTAGTGTATTAATATTAAAAACATGTTTAGTGTATGAATATTAAATACATTTTTAGTGTATGAATGTTAAATACATGTTTAGTGTATTAATATTAAATATATGTTTAGTGTATTAAAATTAAATACATGTTTTTGTATTAATATTAAATACATGTTTAGTGTATTAATATTAAATACATGTTTAGTGTATAAATATTAAATACATGTTTAGTGTATTAATATTAAATACATGTTTAGTGTATTAATATTAAATTCCATTTTAGTGTATAATTATTAAATACATATTTAGTGTATTAATATTAAATACATGTTTAGTGTATGAATAATAACTACATGTTTAGTGTATTAATATTAAATATATGTTTAGTTTATTAAAATTAAATACATGTTTTTGTATTAATATTAAATACATGTTTAGTGTATAAATATTAAATACATGTTTAGTGTATAAATATTAAATACATGTTTAGTGTATTAATATTAAATACATGTTTAGTTTATAAATATAAGTGTATGAGAAACCAAACTTATGTAAAAAAAAAAAAAAGAAACAAAAAAAAGGAAAAAGAGAGAGAGAGAGACGGAGAGGACTGGACTTATTAAGAGGGAACGTACGCCCTCCTGTGGACTTCTGCCGCAAATGCACACATAAAGAAATTCATTATTTCCAAGTGTGCCTTATTTAGAGGATAATAAATACATGTTTACTGTATGAATATTAAATATATGATTAGTATATAATTACATATACGTTTAGTATATGATTATTAAATACATGTTCAGTGTATTAATATTAAATACATGTTTAGTGTATGAATATTAAATACATGTTTAGTGTATAAATATTAAATACATGTTTAGTGTATTAATATTAAATATATGTTTAGTTTATTAAACTTAAATACATGTTTTTGTATTAATATTAAATACATGTTTAGAGTATGAATATTAAATACACGTTTAGTGTATGAATATTAAATACATGTTTAGTTTATGAATATTAAATATGTGTTTACTTTATTAAAATTAAATACATGTTTTTGTATTAATATTAAATACATGTTTAGTGTATAAATATTGAATACAGGTTTAGTGTATTAATATTAAATACTAGTTTAGTGTATTAATATTAAATATGTGTTTACTTTATTAAAATTAAATACATGTTTTTGTATTAATATTAAATACATGTTTAGTGTATAAATATTAAATACAGGTTTAGTGTATTAATATTAAATACATTTTTAGTGTATGAATAATAACTACAGGTTTAGTGTATTAATATTAAATACATGTTTAGTGTATAAATAATAACTACATGTTTAGTGTATGAATATTAAATACATGTTTAGTGTATAAATGTTAAATACATGTTTAGTTTATGAATATTAAATACATGTTTAGTGTATTAATATTAAATATATATTTAGTTTATTAAAATTAAATACATGTTTTGTATTAATATTAAATACATGTTTAGTGTATAAATATTAAATACATGTTTAGTGTATTAATATTAAATACATGTTTAGTTAATTAATATTAAATACATGTTTAGTGTATAAATAATAACTAAATGTTTAGTGTATGAATATTAAATACATGTTTAGTGTATTAATATTAAATACATGTTTAGTGTATAAATAATAACTACATGTTTAGTGTATGAATATTAAATACATGTTCAGTATATAAATATTAAATACATGTTTAGTGTAATAATATTAAATATATGTTTAGTTTATTAAAATTAAATACATGTTTTTGTATTAATATTAAATACATGTTTAGTGTATAAATATTAAATACATGTTTAGTGTATTGATATTAAATACAATTTTAGTGTATAAATATTAAATACATGTATAGTGTATGAATATTAAATACATGTTTAGTGTATGAATATTCAATACATGTTTACTGTATGAATATTAAATACATGTTTAGTGTATGAATATTAAATACACGTTTAGTGTATGAATATTAAATACATGTTTAGTTTATGAATATTAAATACATGTTTATTGGATATATAATAAATACATATTGAGTGTATTAATATTAAATACATGTTTAGTGTATAAAAAATTAAATACATGTTTAGTGTATTAATATTAAATACATGTTTAGTGTATAAATAATAACTACGTGCTTAGTGTATGAATATTAAATACATGTTTAGTGTATAAATGTTAAATACATGTTTAGTTTATGAATATTAAATACATGTTTAGTGTATTAATATTAAATATATATTTAGTTTATTACAATTAAATACATGTTTTTGTACTAATATTAAATACATGTTTAGTATATTAATATTAAATACATGTTTAGTGTATGAATATTAAATACATGTTTAGTTTAAAAATATTAAATACATGTTTAGTGTATTAATATTAAATACATGTTTTCTGTATGAATAATAACTACATGTTTAGTGTATGAATATTAAATACAAGTTTAGTGTGAAAATATTAAATACATGTTTAGTCCATTATTAAATTCCATTTTTGTGTATAATTATTAAATACATGTTTAGTGTATTAATATTAAATACATGTTTAGTGTATTAATATTAAAACATGTTTAGTGTATAAATATTAAATATATGTTTAGTTTATTAAAATTAAATACATGTTTTTGTATTAATATTAAATACATGTTTAGTGTATAAATATTAAATACATGTTTAGTGTATTAATATTAAATACATGTTTAGTGTATAAATGTTAAATACATGTTTAGTGTATTGATATTAAATATATGTTTAGTTTATTAAAATTAAATACATGTTTTTGTATTAATATTAAATACATGTTTAGTGTATTAATATTAAATATATGTTTAGTTTATTAAAATTAAATACATGTTTTTGTATTAATATTAAATACATGTTTAGTGTATAAATATTAAATACATGTTTATTGTATAAATATTAAATACATGTTTAGTGTATTAATATTAAATACATGTTTAGTGTATGAATATTAAATACATGTTTATTGTATAAATATTAAATACATGTTTATTGTATAAATATTAAATACATGTTTAGTGTATTAATATTAAATACATGTTTAGTGTATAAATATTAAATACATGTTTATTGTATAAATATTAAATACATGTTTAGTGTATCAATATTAAATACATGTTTAGTGTATTAATATTAAATACATGTTTAGTGTATAAATATAAGTGTATGAGAAACCAAACGTATGTAAAAAAAAAATAAAAGAAACAAAAAAAAAGGAAAAAGAGAGAGAGAGAGACGGAGAGGACCGGACTTATTAAGAGGGAACGTGCGCCCTCCTGTGGACTTTTGCCGCAACTGCACACCAAAAGAAATTCATTATTTCCAAGTGTGCCTTATTTAGAGGATAATAAATACATGTTTACTGTATGAATATTAAATATATGATTAGTATATGATTACATATATGTTTGGTGTATGATTATTAAATACATGTTCAGTGTATAATTATTAAATACATGTCTAGTGTATGAATATTAAATACATGTTTAGTGTATAAATATTAAATACATGTTTAGTGTATGAATATTAAATACATGTTTGGTGTATAAATATTAAATACATGTTTGGTGTATTAATATTAAATATATGTTTAGTTTATTAAACTTAAATACATGTTTTTGTATTAATATTAAATACATGTTTAGTTTATTAAAATTAAATACATGTTTAGTATATAAATATTAAATACATGTTTAGTGTATTAATATTAAATACATGTTTAGTGTATGAATATTAAATACATGTTTAGTGTATGAATATTAAATACATGTTTAGTGTATGAATATTCAATACATTTTTACTGTATACATATTAAACACATGTTTAGTGTATTAATATTAAATATTTGTTTAGTTTATTAAACTTAAATACATGTTTTTGTATTAATATTAAATACATGTTTAGTGTATGAATATTAAATACACGTTTAGTGTATGAATATTAAATACATGTTTAGTGTATGAATATTAAATACATGTTTAGTGTATTAATATTAAATACATGTTTAGTGTATAAATATTAAATACAGGTTTAGTGTATTCATATTAAATACATGTTTAGTGTATTAATATTAAATACATGTTTAGTGTATAAATATTATTTAGTTTATGAATATTAAATACATGTTTTTGTATTAATATTAAATACATGTTTAGTGTATGAATATTAAATACATGTTTGGTGTATAAATATTAAATACATGTTTGGTGTATTAATATTAAATATATGTTTAGTTTATTAAACTTAAATACATGTTTTTGTATTAATATTAAATACATGTTTAGTTTATTAAAATTAAATACATGTTTAGTATATAAATATTAAATACATGTTTAGTGTATTAATATTAAATACATGTTTAGTGTATGAATATTAAATACATGTTTAGTGTATGAATATTAAATAAATGTTTAGTGTATGAATATTCAATACATGTTTACTGTATACATATTAAACACATGTTTAGTGTATTAATATTAAATATTTGTTTAGTTTATTAAACTTAAATACATATTTTTGTATTAATATTAAATACATGTTTAGTGTATGAATATTAAATACACGTTTAGTGTATGAATATTAAATACATGTTTAGTGTATGAATATTAAATACATGTTTAGTGTATTAATATTAAATACATGTTTAGTGTATAAATATTAAATACAGGTTTAGTGTATTAATATTAAATACATGTTTAGTGTATTAATAATAACTACATGTTTAGTGTATGAATATTAAATACAAGTTTAGTGTATAAATATTGTTTAGTTTATGAATATTAAATACATGTTTTTGTATTAATATTAAATACACGTTTAGTGTATAAATATTAAATATATGTTTAGTTTATAAATATTAAATACATGTTTAGTGTATTAATATTAAATACATGTTTAGTGTATGAATAATAACTACATGTTTAGTGTATAAATATTAAATACAGGTTTAGTGTATTAATATCAAATACATGTTTAGTGTATGAATAATAACTACATGTTTAGTGTATGAATATTAAATACATGTTTAGTGTATACATATTGTTTAGTTTATGAATATTAAATACATGTTCAGTGTATTAATATTAAATGTATATTCAGTTTATTAAAATTAAATACATGTTTTTGTATTAATATTAAATACATGTTTAGTGTATAAATATTAAATACATGTTTAGTTTATAAATATTAAATACATGTTTAGTGTATTAATATTAAATACATGTTTAGTGTAATAATATTAAATATATGTTTAGTTTATTAAAATTAAATACATGTTTTTGTATTAATATCAAATACATGTTAAGTGTATAAATCTCAAATACATGTTTAGTGTATTAATATTAAATTCATGTTTAGTGTATAAATGTTAAATATGTGTTTAGTGTATAAATATTAAATACATGTTTAGTGTATGAATATTAAATACATGTTTAGTGTATGAATATTAAATACATGTTAAGTGTATGAATATTAAATACATGTTTAATGTATGAATATTCAATACATGTTTACTGTAAACATATTAAATATATGTTTAGTGTATTAATATTAAATATATGTTTAGTTTATTAAACTTAAATACATGTTTTTGTATTAATATTAAATACATGTTTAGTGTATGAATATTAAATACACGTTTAGTGTATGAATATTAAATACATGTTTATTGTATAAATATTAAATACATGTTTAGTGTATTAATATTAGATACATGTTTAGTATATAAATGTTAAATACAGGTTTAGTGTATTAATATTAAATACATGTTCAGTGTATGAATATTGTTTGGTTTGAGAATATTAAATACATGTTTAGTGTATTAATATTAAATTTATATTTAGTTTATTAAAATTAAATACATGTTTTTGTATTAATATTAAATACATGTTTAGTGTATAAATATTAAATACATGTTTAGTTTATAAATATTAAATACATGTTTAGTGTATTAATATTAAATACATGTTTAGTGTATGAATATTAAATACAGGTTTAGTGTATTAATATTAAATACATGTTTAGTGTATGAATAATAACTACATGTTTAGTGTATGAATATTAAATACATGTTTAGTGTATAAATATTGTTTAGTTTATGAATATTAAATACATGTTTAGTGTATTAATATTAAATTTATATTTAGTTTATTAAAATTAAATACATGTTTTTGTATTAATATTAAATACATGTTTAGTGTATAAATATTAAATACATGTTTAGTTTATAAATATTAAATACATGTTTAGTGTATAAATATTAAATACATGTTTAGTGTATTAATATTAAATACATGTTTAGTGTATGAATATTAAATACATGTTTAGTGTATGAATATTAAATACAAGTTTAGTGTGAAAATATTAAATACATGTTTAGTCTATTATTAAATTCCATTTTAGTGTATAATTATTAAATACATGTTTAGTGTATTAATATTAAATACATGTTTAGTGTATTAATATTAAATATATATTTAGTTTATTAAAATTAAATACATGTTTTTGTATTAATATTAAATACATGTTTAGTGTATAAATATTAAATACATGTTTAGTGTATTAATATTAAATACATGTTTAGTGTATGAATAATAACTACATGTTTAGTGTATTAATATTAAATACATGTTTAGTGTATAAATATTAAATACACTTTTAGTGTATAAATATTAAATACACGTTTAGTGTAAAAATATTAAATACATATTTAGTGTATAAATATTAAATACATATTTAGTGTATAAATAATAACTACATGTTTAGTGTATGAATATTAAATACATGTTTAGTATATTCATATTAAATGTTTAGTTTATTAAAATTAAATACATGTTTTTGTATTAATATTAAATACATGTTTAGTGTATTAATATTAAAAACATGTTTAGTGTATAAATGTTAAATACATGTTTAGTGTATGAATGTTAAATACATGTTTAGTGTATAAATATTAAATACATGTTTAGTGTATGAATATTAAATACATGTTTAATGTATGAATATTAAATACATGTGTAGTGTATAAATATTAAATACAAGTTTCGTGTATGAATATTAAATACATGTTTAATGTATGAATATTAAATACATGTTTAGTGTATGAATATTAAATACATGTTTAATGTATGAATATTAAATACCTGTTTAGTGTATGAATATTAAATACATGTTTCGTGTATTAATATTAAATACATGTTTAGTGCATAAATATAAGTGTATGAGAAACCAAACTTATGTAAAAAAAAAATAAAAGAATCAAAAAAAAAGGAAAAAGAGAGAGAGAGAGACGGAGAGGACCGGACTTATTAAGAGGGAACGTGCGCCCTCCTGTGGACTTTTGCCGCAACTGCACACATAAAGAAATTCATTATTTCCAAGTGTGCCTTATTTAGAGGATAATAAATACATGTTTACTGTATGAATATTAAATATATGATTAGTATATAATTACATATATGTTTGGTATATGTCAAACATATACCAAAGACTCCGGTTTATTAGTGATTCCTAGAGCCCAAAAAAAGTCTGCGGGCTATAGAGCGTTTTCCGTTCGGGCTCCAGTTAGTGTTTGGGGCACTTTGGTCCTCCGACCCGCAGGTGGAGCTGGTCTGTGAAGACGTGCAACATCTCAGAGGGCTGCTGATTGGGCGGCCTATAAAAGGCCTCCCATCAGCATGCTCTCTCTCTCATGCTCTCTCTCTTTCTCTCTCTCGTCCCACAGGCACATTCGTTTGGTGACCGTATGGTCACGGCAACGACGGCCGGGATTAGCACCACACTTGCACCCTTTTGGGACAACACTCATTTACTGATACATTCCTTGGTTAATTCACATTACTGATCACTGATACATGTTGTAAATAAAAGATCTGTTGGCTAAAATGTACAAATCGGTGTGG
The DNA here is from genome assembly GCF_033978795.1 of Nerophis ophidion. Classification (NCBI taxonomy): domain Eukaryota; kingdom Metazoa; phylum Chordata; class Actinopteri; order Syngnathiformes; family Syngnathidae; genus Nerophis; species Nerophis ophidion. Next base: position 17,331 of record NW_026907045.1, on the reverse strand, counting down.
TCTCCCTTAATGTTACAGCCACTAACAAGCCAGTGGTTGTGACATATGGGGGCTCGTCCGATCTTTGGTAGTAACTTTAGGCTATGGTAATTCCTTCTACTGGCTATGGCAGCGTAGGAAGGTGCGTAGAGCTCTTTGTATTGAGTATTCCTTCTACTGGCTTTTGGAGCGTAGGAAGGTGAGTAGAGCTGAGTTACTAACTGTGAACTGCTGATAGTCAGTTGGGTCCTGTTATCAGTTAGTTAATTGGGGGATCTACTGATTTGTACTTTTGAGGCTTTGTTTGACCGTGCAAGTGTAGGTAGACACTGAATTGTTTGTTCCAGCCATCTTGGTTGAGTTTCATTGCAGTTTGTAGCATTGCATTCAGCCTCTTAGGAGCTGTCGCCTTTATCCCCATCTAGTACGGGTTCTAGGTTCCTGCTGTCACAGAGCCTGGGCGAGGGCACCGCCTTGGAGAAACGGCTGAATCGGCTTTGTCGGGATGGTACGTCTCCACAGGTATTGGTGAGTAAATGATCCTCGTCCTCGGGCTCTGTGTGAAAATAGATTAGTCTAGTGGGGGGGAAAATGTTTAGGGGGATGCTCCGAGGTTAGTTTGCTGTGTTAACATAACTGTAATGTTTTAGAGACCTGGTTAGATTGGTTGGAGAGAGAGAGCCTAGCGTAATTAGAGCTAGTTTTTGGTTGGGTTGTTTTTTCAGTAGTTTCATTGTTGGTTTGGTACAGTAGCCAGATTGGTACTGACGGCCTGGGTTGAGCAGGATGGAGGCTTTTGTGGAAGCACCATCTGAGAAATTGTTGTTTGCCCTTAATAAGGAACAGTTGTTGCAATTGGCAGAAAAGTATGGCATGGAATTGTCATCAGCCATTAGAACTGGTAAGAAGGGACCCTTGCGTGACTCCATTCACGAGTTTTTGTGTGAGCAGAGCATTTTGCCTTCAGGAAAAGGTGGTGACGCTCATGTGAAGGGTATGTCAGAGCCTATGCAGTCAGAGAGGGTAGGCATACTGACTTTTGAGCAAAAAAGAGAGATGAAGGCACTTGAATTTGAGTGGGCGCAACAGGCTAAGGAGAAAGAACGTCTTTTTGAACTGGAAAAAATCAAATTAGAACGAGAATTGCAACAGAAAGCAGATATGGAGAGACTCAAATTTGAAAAAGAAATGGATTTGAAAAAAGGTGAAATGGACCTTACAGTACAGCTTGAGAAAATTAAAATTGAACGGGATCGTTTGAAACTAATGTCAGAAGGTAAGATTAGTGGAAATCTGTCCGGGTCAAGTATGGATAGCATGGTAAAGTATGTTCCAAAGTTTGACGAACGTGACCCAGACGTGTTTTTCTCACTGTTTGAACAGATGGCCTCTGACAAAAAGTGGAGTGAAGAGGATAGAACGGTGCTTTTGCAAACTGTACTAGTAGGACGCGCACGGGAGGCATACTTGGCATTAACACCTGTTGATAGGCACAAGTATGCTGAGGTGAAAAAAGCGGTCTTGAAATGTTATGAACTGAATCCAGAAGCTTACAGACAACGTTTCAGAAACTGGCGTAAACGTGATAATCAGACCCATGCTGAAGTGGCAAGAGAGTTGAGTACTTATTTTAACCGGTGGCTCACTTCAGAGTCTGTCTCAACTTACGAAAATTTGCGTGATTTGTTGATTTTGGAGCAGTTTAAGAACATTGTACCAGATCGAATTGCAACCTACATTAATGAGCAAAAGGCAAATTCAGTGGAGGAGGCAGCCTCGCTTGCTGATACCTTTGTGTTGACTCATAAACGTAAGCCTTACAGCAGTCCTCCACGGTATAATAGCCACCAACGTTATGATCCTGCTCGTTCTCCTCCACAACGTTCTCCTCCTCGTTATGGTCGTAGTTCAAATCGATCCAATTATGGCAATTCCAGTAATGTTCCTAAATTTGATAATGGAAGTAGCAAATCTCGCCCAAGCCCGACGAATAAATGTCATTACTGTTTGCAGGAGGGACATTGGAAAAAGGACTGCCCGCTGTTGAAAGGCCGTAAATCTAATGCCAAGGTAGCTGGGTGTGTTTCTGTTGTGCATCCAGTTGATTTTGGCGTCTCTGATCTAACACCGTTACCTCGTTTGGAAGTTCATTGTGAGCAAGTGATTGAAGATGGTGCATCTGTGTCAGACGAGCAGACGAAATCAGTAGAGTCAGCTGCGTCTGATTTCGCTCCATTCATTAGTGATGGCTGGGTGTCATTGGTTGGAGAGACACAAAAAGTTCCAGTTAAAATCTTAAGAGACACTGGGGCATCTGAGAGTTTCATTTCTGGAGCAGTTTTGCCATTTTCCACAGCATCTGACACTGGGAAATGTGTTTTGATTAGAGGAATAGGCATGCAGTCATTTTCTGTACCGTTGCACAAAATTCACTTGTGTTCAGGATTTGTGAATGGGGAGGTGACTATTGCTGTGAGACCGTCTCTGCCTATGCAGGATATCCATGTAATTCTGGGGAACAATTTGGGTGGGTGTTTAGTTTCTCCACCTCCAGTTGTTACACCTGTACCGCTATCTGTAGAGGAGCCAGACGCGTGTTGTCAAGAATTCCCAGAAGTGTTTACTGCTTGTGCTGTGACTAGGGCAATGTCTCGCACGCAGGCGCAATCGTCGGATGTGTCCAAATCTGTGCCTATTTTTGTTCCTGAGCTGCCCGAACCTCTGTCATGTCAAGATTTAATTGAGGCACAAAAGAATGATCAGAGCTTTGAGAAATATTTTGCCTTAGCTTCTACTGATCCAACGATGGGTTACTTCATTCAGAATGGCGTTTTGCTGCATACGTGGTTGCCAGGTGTTGATCCTGAAGTGGCAGGTCAGGTGATTCAAGTGATGGTACCTGACAAATACCGTGATTTGATTTTGAGAACAGCCCATGGAGCAGAGTCTGGGCATTTTGGAGTTAAGAAAACCTACCGACGTCTTTTGGAACATTTTTACTGGCCACGGATGAAACGCCATGTATCTAGATTTGTCAAAGCATGTCATGTTTGCCAGGTTGCGAAACAGAGTACTCCCATTAAACCTGCACCACTTCAACCTATTCCGTCTGTTGGCACACCATTTGAGCATCTCATTATTGATTGTGTAGGTCCACTACCCCCTTCGAAATCTGGTTGTGTGTACCTCTTTACCATCATGTGCCAGGCCACTCGGTATCCAGCAGCGTATGCCTTGAGAACAATTACCACAAGGTCAATATTGAAATGTTTGTCTAAATTCATTTCTGTCTTTGGCATTCCGAAGGTAATTCAGAGCGACAGAGGGTCTAACTTTACCTCCAGAACATTTGCTGCAGCGTTGAAGTCGATGCAGGTGAAGCACAATTTGAGCAGCGCGTATCACGCACAGAGTCAGGGGGCATTGGAGCGCTGGCATGCCACGTTGAAGTCTCTCTTGCGCGCTTACTGTGTTGAGATGCGGAGAGATTGGGAGGAGGCGTTGCCATGGCTCTTGTTGTCTGCGCGTGGTGTAGTTCAAGAAAGCACTGGTTTTAGTCCAAATGACCTAGTCTTTGGCCACAAAGTCCGGACCTCACTGTCTGTTTTAAATGCCAATCTGGATCTGCAGAACACTCCCGTCAGTTTCACTGAGTATGTAGATGGTTTTCGTCGTAGGCTGTTGCTTGCATGGAAAGAAGCAACCGAGCATTTGACTAAAGCTCAGGTGAAAATGAGGCTGCGTTATGACCGTAAAGCGAAAATCAGAGTTTTCAATCCAGGTGATCAAGTTTTAGCTTTGCTGCCCATTCCGGGGTCACCATTTACAGCAAAATACTCTGGTCCATTTACGGTTATGAGCCAAGTGTCAGATCTCAATTATTTACTGTCAACTCCTGATCGTAAACGATCACAGCAACTGTGTCATGTGAATTTACTCAAGCCTTACCACTCTGCAGGTTCCGACAAGGCGGGTGGGATTGCTGCGAGTCCAGTGGGTCTAGCCGTTGGGGTTGGGGAACCGCTCAACTGGCCGGAGGTGGCAGCTTGGGATGAAGTGCGCGCACCTGATGATTCAGTGTTACACGGGCGCTTAGATAATACTCAGCAGTTAAAGGAGCTAGATAGTCTCCTCGGTCATTTAAGTGAGGTACAGCGTAAACAGTTGTCGGATTTGATTTTTGAGTTTTTGCCTTTGTTTTCCGACACTCCAACCTGTACCACACTAATTGAACATGACATTGACACACAGGGGGCCCGCCCAATACGACAAAGATTTTATCGAGTGGCTCCCGATAAACAGAAGAGTACGGAGGACAGTGTGCAGTATCTGCTTGATCATGGTCTCGCCAAGCCATCTTACTCCAGTTGGGCATCGCCATGTCTACTGGTGAAAAAGTCAGATAACACCTATAGATTCTGTACGGATTATAGGAAAGTAAATGCTGTGACTAGACCAGATTCTTTTCCATTGCCACGTATCGAGGACTGTGTGGATCAGGTTGGGAGTGCTCGTTATGTCAGCAAATTTGATTTATTGAAAGGTTACTATCAAGTGCCTTTGACGCAGAGAGCGCAGGAGATATCTGCATTCATTACCTCTTCCGGTTTGTACTCGTATACTCGAATGAGCTTCGGTTTGCGGAATGCTCCTGCAACCTTCCAACGGCTCATGAATAGGGTCGTTGGGGGGCTGCAGGGGTGCGCGGTTTATTTGGACGACGCCGTTTGTCATTCAGACAGTTGGGACGAACATTTGGCTCGCATTCGAGCGCTTTTCCAGAGGTTGGTGGCAGCAAACCTCACAGTAAATTTAGCGAAATGCGAGTTTGCGCGTGCCACAGTCGTCTATTTGGGTAAAGTAGTCGGCCAGGGGATGGTGCGGCCCGTTAACGCAAAGGTGGCAGCTATTGATAATTTCCCTGTGCCGGCGACGAAGAAAGAACTTATGCGCTTTTTGGGTATGATCGGGTACTACCGCAATTTTTGCTGCAATTTTTCAACTGTTGTATCTCCTCTGACCAATTTGTTGAAGGGTGGCGCCAAATTCATTTGGTCGGAGGAGTGTCAGCAGGCTTTCCAGAATGCAAAGCTTTTGTTAACATCAGCTCCGGTCCTGGCTGCACCCAAACTGGATCTGCCATTCCAGCTGCAGGTGGATGCAAGCCAGGTGGGAGCAGGTGCGGTCCTCCTGCAGGCTGATGATGATGGAGTAGCCAGACCGGTTTGCTATTTTTCAAAAAAATTCAACAAATACCAATTTAATTATTCAGTGATTGAAAAGGAAGCATTAGCATTGATTTGGGCATTGCAACACTTTGAAGTCTATGTGGGAGGGGGTCTCCATCCAATTGTGGTCTACTCAGATCACAACCCTCTCACTTTTCTACAGTCTTTCAAAGGGTCCACCAACCAGCGCCTGTTGCGCTGGGCACTGTTTCTGCAGCCATTCCACCTGTTGATCCGCCATATTCGCGGGGTGGAAAATGTAATGGCTGATGCGCTCTCTCGGGCTCTGGACCAGGAGGTCTAATCATCTCCACTCACTCCTAACCTGCGGTTTTTCTCTGTTTCCCTTAAAGGTCGCTGTCCGGGTACCAGGATTTGCTGGGTGCAGGGAAGGTCGGAGGGGAAGGAGGGTGTTTGGGATGGTTTGGGTTCTGGTTGGTCTGGGGTGGAGGGGAGGTGCGTCAGTGGGACTAGAATATAGCTACTGGGGCTACTGTAGTTTTTTGTTTTCTATTTTTTGATGGTGCTTCAGAGACCCAGTTAACACGGGTCTCTGTTTTTAAGGGGGGGGATGTCATGCCCGGCTCTGCCGGTTAGTGTTTGGGGCACTTTGGTCCTCCGACCCGCAGGTGGAGCTGGTCTGTGAAGACGTGCAACATCTCAGAGGGCTGCTGATTGGGCGGCCTATAAAAGGCCTCCCATCAGCATGCTCTCTCTCTCATGCTCTCTCTCTTTCTCTCTCTCGTCCCACAGGCACATTCGTTTGGTGACCGTATGGTCACGGCAACGACGGCCGGGATTAGCACCACACTTGCACCCTTTTGGGACAACACTCATTTACTGATACATTCCTTGGTTAATTCACATTACTGATCACTGATACAGATCTTTTATTTAAAAGATCTGTTGGCTAAAATGTACAAATCGGTGTGGTCTCCCTTAATGTTACAGCCACTAACAAGCCAGTGGTTGTGACATATATGATTATTAAATACATGTTCAGTGTATTAATATTAAATACATGTTTAGTGTATGAATATTAAATACATGTTTAGTGTATGAATATTAAATACATGTTTAGTGTATGAATATTAAATACACGTTTAGTGTATGAATATTAAATACATGTTTAGTTTATGAATATTAAATACATGTTTATTGGATATATAATAAATACATATTGAGTGTATTAATATTAAATACATGTTTAGTGTATAAAAAATTAAATACATGTTTAGTGTATTAATATTAAATACATGTTTAGTGTATAAATAATAACTACGTGCTTAGTGTATGAATATTAAATACATGTTTAGTGTATAAATGTTAAATACATGTTTAGTTTATGAATATTAAATACATGTTTAGTGTATTAATATTAAATATATATTTAGTTTATTACAATTAAATACATGTTTTTGTACTAATATTAAATACATGTTTAGTGTATTAATATTAAATACATGTTTAGTGTATGAATATTAAATACATGTTTAGTTTAAAAATATTAAATACATGTTTAGTGTATTAATATTAAATACATGTTTAGTGTATGAATAATAACTACATGTTTAGTGTATGAATATTAAATACAAGTTTAGTGTGAAAATATTAAATACATGTTTAGTCCATTATTAAATTCCATTTTTGTGTATAATTATTAAATACATGTTTAGTGTATTAATATTAAATACATGTTTAGTGTATTAATATTAAAAACATGTTTAGTGTATAAATATTAAATATATGTTTAGTTTATTAAAATTAAATACATGTTTTTGTATTAATATTAAATACATGTTTAGTGTATAAATATTAAATACATGTTTAGTGTATTAATATTAAATACATGTTTTGTGTATAAATGTTAAATACATGTTTAGTGTATTGATATTAAATATATGTTTAGTTTATTAAAATTAAATACATGTTTTTGTATTAATATTAAATACATGTTTAGTGTATTAATATTAAATACATGTTTAGTGTATTAATATTACATACATGTTTAGTGTATGAATATTAAATACATGTTTAGTGTATTAATATTAAATATATGTTTAGTTTATTAAAATTAAATACATGTTTTTGTATTAATATTAAATACATGTTTAGTGTATAAATATTAAGTACATGTTTATTGTATAAATATTAAATACATGTTTAGTGTATTAATATTAAATACATGTTTAGTGTATGAATATTAAATACATGTTTATTGTATAAATATTAAATACATGTTTATTGTATAAATATTAAATACATGTTTAGTGTATTAATATTAAATACATGTTTAGTGTATAAATATTAAATACATGTTTATTGTATAAATATTAAATACATGTTTAGTGTATCAATATTAAATACATGTTTAGTGTATTAATATTAAATACATGTTTAGTGTATAAATATAAGTGTATGAGAAACCAAACGTATGTAAAAAAAAAATAAAAGAAACAAAAAAAAAGGAAAAAGAGAGAGAGAGAGACGGAGAGGACCGGACTTATTAAGAGGGAACGTGCGCCCTCCTGTGGACTTTTGCCGCAACTGCACACCAAAAGAAATTCATTATTTCCAAGTGTGCCTTATTTAGAGGATAATAAATACATGTTTACTGTATGAATATTAAATATATGATTAGTATATGATTACATATATGTTTGGTATATGATTATTAAATACATGTTCAGTGTATAATTATTAAATACATGTCTAGTGTATGAATATTAAATACATGTTTAGTGTATAAATATTAAATACATGTTTAGTGTATGAATATTAAATACATGTTTGGTGTATAAATATTAAATACATGTTTGGTGTATTAATATTAAATATATGTTTAGTTTATTAAACTTAAATACATGTTTTTGTATTAATATTAAATACATGTTTAGTTTATTAAAATTAAATACATGTTTAGTATATAAATATTAAATACATGTTTAGTGTATTAATATTAAATACATGTTTAGTGTATGAATATTAAATACATGTTTAGTGTATGAATATTAAATACATGTTTAGTGTATGAATATTCAATACATTTTTACTGTATACATATTAAACACATGTTTAGTGTATTAATATTAAATATTTGTTTAGTTTATTAAACTTAAATACATGTTTTTGTATTAATATTAAATACATGTTTAGTGTATGAATATTAAATACACGTTTAGTGTATGAATATTAAATACATGTTTAGTGTATGAATATTAAATACATGTTTAGTGTATGAATATTAAATACATGTTTAGTGTATGAATATTCAATACATTTTTACTGTATACATATTAAACACATGTTTAGTGTATTAATATTAAATATTTGTTTAGTTTATTAAACTTAAATACATGTTTTTGTATTAATATTAAATACATGTTTAGTGTATGAATATTAAATACACGTTTAGTGTATGAATATTAAATACATGTTTAGTGTATGAATATTAAATACATGTTTAGTGTATTAATATTAAATACATGTTTAGTGTATAAATATTAAATACAGGTTTAGTGTATTAATATTAAATACATGTTTAGTGTATTAATATTAAATACATGTTTAGTGTATAAATATTATTTAGTTTATGAATATTAAATACATGTTTTTGTATTAATATTAAATACATGTTTAGTGTATGAATATTAAATACATGTTTGGTGTATAAATATTAAATACATGTTTGGTGTATTAATATTAAATATATGTTTAGTTTATTAAACTTAAATACATGTTTTTGTATTAATATTAAATACATGTTTAGTTTATTAAAATTAAATACATGTTTAGTATATAAATATTAAATACATGTTTAGTGTATTAATATTAAATACATGTTTAGTGTATGAATATTAAATACATGTTTAGTGTATGAATATTAAATACATGTTTAGTGTATGAATATTCAATACATGTTTACTGTATACATATTAAACACATGTTTAGTGTATTAATATTAAATATTTGTTTAGTTTATTAAACTTAAATAAATATTTTTGTATTAATATTAAATACATGTTTAGTGTATGAATATTAAATACACGTTTAGTGTATGAATATTAAATACATGTTTAGTGTATGAATATTAAATACATGTTTAGTGTATTAATATTAAATACATGTTTAGTGTATAAATATTAAATACAGGTTTAGTGTATTAATATTAAATACATGTTTAGTGTATTAATAATAACTACATGTTTAGTGTATGAATATTAAATACATGTTTAGTGTATAAATATTGTTTAGTTTATGAATATTAAATACATGTTTTTGTATTATTATTAAATACACGTTTAGTGTATAAATATTAAATATATGTTTAGTTTATAAATATTAAATACATGTTTAGTGTATTAATATTAAATACATGTTTAGTGTATGAATAATAACTACATGTTTAGTGTATAAATATTAAATACAGGTTTAGTGTATTAATATCAAATACATGTTTAGCGTATGAATAATAACTACATGTTTAGTGTATGAATATTAAATACATGTTTAGTGTATACATATTGTTTAGTTTATGAATATTAAATACATTTTCAGTGTATTAATATTAAATGTATATTCAGTTTATTAAAATTAAATACATGTTTTTGTATTAATATTAAATACATGTTTAGTGTATAAATATTAAATACATGTTTAGTTTATAAATATTAAATACATGTTTAGTGTATTAATATTAAATACATGTTTAGTGTAATAATATTAAATATATGTTTAGTTTATTAAAATTAAATACATGTTTTTGTATTAATATCAAATACATGTTAAGTGTATAAATCTCAAATACATGTTTAGTGTATTAATATTAAATTCATGTTTAGTGTATAAATGTTAAATATGTGTTTAGTGTATAAATATTAAATACATGTTTAGTGTATGAATATTAAATACATGTTTAGTGTATGAATATTAAATACATGTTTAATGTATGAATATTCAATACATGTTTACTGTAAACATATTAAATATATGTTTAGTGTATTAATATTAAATATATGTTTAGTTTATTAAACTTAAATACATGTTTTTGTATTAATATTAAATACATGTTTAGTGTATGAATATTAAATACACGTTTAGTGTATGAATATTAAATACATGTTTATTGTATAAATATTAAATACATGTTTAGTGTATTAATATTAAATACATGTTTAGTATATAAATGTTAAATACAGGTTTAGTGTATTAATATTAAATACATGTTCAGTGTATAAATATTGTTTGGTTTATGAATATTAAATACATGTTTAGTGAATTAATATTAAATTTATATTTAGTTTATTAAAATTAAATACATGTTTTTGTATTAATATTAAATACATGTTTAGTGTATAAATATTAAATACATGTTTAGTTTATAAATATTAAATACATGTTTAGTGTATTAATATTAAATACATGTTTAGTGTATGAATATTAAATACAGGTTTAGTGTATTAATATTAAATACATGTTTAGTGTATGAATAATAACTACATGTTTAGTGTATGAATATTAAATACATGTTTAGTGTATAAATATTGTTTAGTTTATGAATATTAAATACATGTTTAGTGTATTAATATTAAATTTATATTTAGTTTATTAAAATTAAATACATGTTTTTGTATTAATATTAAATACATGTTTAGTGTATAAATATTAAATACATGTTTAGTTTATAAATATTAAATACATGTTTAGTGTATAAATATTAAATACATGTTTAGTGTATTAATATTAAATACATGTTTAGTGTATGAATATTAAATACATGTTTAGTGTATGAATATTAAATACAAGTTTAGTGTGAAAATATTAAATACATGTTTAGTCTATTATTAAATTCCATTTTAGTGTATAATTATTAAATACATGTTTAGTGTATTAATATTAAATACATGTTTAGTGTATTAATATTAAATATATATTTAGTTTATTAAAATTAAATACATGTTTTTGTATTAATATTAAATACATGTTTAGTGTATAAATATTAAATACATGTTTAGTGTATTAATATTAAATACATGTTTAGTGTATGAATAATAACTACATGTTTAGTGTATTAATATTAAATACATGTTTAGTGTATAAATATTAAATACACTTTTAGTGTATAAATATTAAATACACGTTTAGTGTAAAAATATTAAACACATATTTAGTGTATAAATATTAAATACATATTTAGTGTATAAATAATAACTACATGTTTAGTGTATGAATATTAAATACATGTTTAGTATATTCATATTAAATGTTTAGTTTATTAAAATTAAATACATGTTTTTGTATTAATATTAAATACATGTTTAGTGTATTAATATTAAAAACATGTTTATTGTATAAATGTTAAATACATGTTTAGTGTATGAATGTTAAATACATGTTTAGTGTATAAATATTAAATACATGTTTAGTGTATGAATATTAAATACATGTTTAATGTATGAATATTAAATACATGTGTAGTGTATAAATATTAAATACAAGTTTCGTGTATGAATATTAAATACATGTTTAATGTATGAATATTAAATACATGTTTAGTGTATGAATATTAAATACATGTTTAATGTATGAATATTAAATACCTGTTTAGTGTATGAATATTAAATACATGTTTCGTGTATTAATATTAAATACATGTTTAGTGCATAAATATAAGTGTATGAGAAACCAAACTTATGTAAAAAAAAAATAAAAGAAACAAAAAAAAAGGAAAAAGAGAGAGAGAGAGACGGAGAGGACCGGACTTATTAAGAGGGAACGTGCGCCCTCCTGTGGACTTTTGCCGCAACTGCACACATAAAGAAATTCATTATTTCCAAGTGTGCCTTATTTAGAGGATAATAAATACATGTTTACTGTATGAATATTAAATATATGATTAGTATATAATTACATATATGTTTGGTATATGATTATTAAATACATGTTCAGTGTATTAATATTAAATACATGTTTAGTGTATGAATATTAAATACATGTTTAGTGTATGAATATTAAATACATGTTTAGTGTATGAATATTAAATACATGTTTGTGTATAAATATTAAATACATGTTTAGTGTATTAATATTAAATATATGTTTAGTTTATTAAACTTAAATACATGTTTTTGTATTAATATTAAATACATTTTTAGTGAATTAATATTAAATACATGTTTAGTGTATTAATATTAAATACATGTTTAGTGTATAAATATAAGTGTATGAGAAACCAAACTTATGTAAAAAAAAAATAAAAGAAACAAAAAAAAGGAAAAAGAGAGAGAGAGAGACGGAGAGGACCGGACTTATTAAGAGGGAACGTGCGCCCTCCTGTGGACTTCTGCCGCAACTGCTTACATAAAGAAATTCATTATTTCCAAGTGTGCCTTATTTAGAGGATAATAAATACATGTTTACTGTATGAATATTAAATATATGATTAGTATATGATTACATATACGTTTAGTATATGATTATTAAATACATGTTCAGTGTATTAATATTAAATACATGTTTAGTGTATGAATATTAAATACATGTTTAGTGTATGAATATTAGATACATGTTTAGTGTATGAATATTAAATACATGTTTAGTTTATAAATATTAAATACATGTTTAGTGTATGAATATTAAATACATGTTTTAATATGAATATTAAATACATGTTTAGTGTATAAATATTAAATACATGTTTCGTGTACGAATATTAAATACATGTTTAGTGTATAAATATTAAATACATGTTTAATGTATGAATATTAAATACATGTTTAGCGTATGAATATTAAATACATGTTTAGTTTATGAATATTAAATACATGTTTAGTGGATAAATAATAAATACATATTTAGTGTATTAATATTAAATACATGTTTAGTGTATAAATATTAAATACATGTTTAGTGTATAAATATTAAATACATGTTTAGTGTATGAATATTAAATACATGTTTGGTGTGTAAATATTAAATACATGTTTAGTGTATTAATATTAAATATATGTTTAGTTTATTAAACTTAAATACATGTTTTTGTATTAATATTAAATACATGTTTAGTGTATGAATATTAAATACATGTTTAGTGGATAAATAATAAATAAATATTTAGTGTATTAATATTAAATACATGTTTAGTGTATAAATATTAAATACATGTTTAGTTTATGAATATTAAATACATGTTTAGTGGATAAATAATAAATAAATATTTAGTGTATTAATATTAAATACAGGTTTAGTGTATAAATATTAAATACATGTTTAGTGTATTAATATTAAATACATGTTTAGTGTATGAATAATAACTACAGGTTTAGTGTATAAATAATAACTACATGTTTAGTGTATGAATATTAAATAGATGTTTAGTGTATAAATGTTAAATACATGTTTAGTTTATGAATATTAAATACATGTTTAGTGTATTAATATTAAATATATATTTAGTTTATTAAAATTAAATATATGTTTTGTATTAATATTAAATACATGTTTAGTGTATAAATATTAAATACATGTTTAGTGTATTAATATTAAATACATGTTTAGTGTATGAATATTAAATACATGTTTAGTGTATAAATATTAAATACATGTTTAGTGTATGAATATTAAATACATGTTTAGTGTATTAATATTAAATACATGTTTAGTGTATAAATAATAACTAAATGTTTAGTGTATGAATATTAAATACATGTTTAGTGTATTAATATTAAATACATGTTTAGTGTATAAATAATAACTACATGTTTAGTGTATGAATATTAAATACATGTTCAGTATATAAATATTAAATACATGTTTAGTGTAATAATATTAAATATATGTTTAGTTTATTAAACTTTAATACATGTTTTTGCATTAATATTAAATACATGTTTAGTGTATGAATATTAAATACACGTTTAATGTATGATTATTAAATACATGTTTAGTTTATGAATATTAAATACATGTTGATTGGATATATAATAAATACATATTGAGTGTATTAATATTAAATACATGTTTAGTGTATTAATATTAAATACATGTTTAGTGTATAAATAATAACTACGTGCTTAGTGTATGAATATTAAATACATGTTTAGTGTATAAATGTTAAATACATGTTTAGTTTATGAATATTAAATACATGTTTAGTGTATTAATATTAAATATATATTTAGTTTATTACAATTAAATACATGTTATGTACTAATATTAAATACATGTTTCGTGTATTAATATTAAATACATGTTTAGTGTATGAATATTAAATACATGTTTAGTTTAAAAATATTAAATACATGTTTAGTGTATTAATATTAAATACATGTTTAGTGTATGAATAATAACTACATGTTTAGTGTATGAATATTAAATACATGTTTAGTGTATGAATATTGAATACAAGTTTAGTGTGAAAATATTAAATACATGTTTAGTCTATTATTAAATTCCATTTTTGTGTATAATTATTAAATACATGTTTAGTGTATTAATATTAAATACATGTTTAGTGTATTAATATTAAAAACATGTTTAGTGTATAAATATTAAATATATGTTTAGTTTATTAAAATTAAATACATGTTTTTGTATTAATATTAAATACATGTTTAGTGTATAAATATTAAATACATATTTAGTGTATTAATATTAAATACATGTTTAGTGTATAAATGTTAAATACATGTTTAGTGTATTAATATTAAATATATGTTTAGTTTATTAAAATTAAATTAATGTTTTTTATTAATATTAAATACACATTTAGTGTATAAATATTAAATACATGTTTAGTGTATTAATATTAAATACATGTTTAGTGTATGAATGTTAAATACATGTTTAGTGTATAAATATTAAATATAAGTTTAGTTTATTAAAATTAAATACATGTTTTTGTATTAATATTAATTACATGTTTAGTGTATAAATATTAAATACATGTTTAGTGTATTAATATTAAATATATGTTTAGTTTATTAAAATTAAATATATGTTTTTGCATTAATATTAAATACATGTTTAGTGTATTAATATTAAATACATGTTTAGTGTATGAATACTAAATACATGTTTAGTGTATTAATATTAAATACATGTTTAGTGTATGAATACTAAATACATGTTTAGTGTATTAATATTAAATACATATTAAGTGTAAGAATAATAACTACATGTTTAGTGTATGAATATTTAATACATGTTTAGTGTATTAATATTAAATATATGTTTAGTTTATTAAAATTAAATACATATTTTTGTATTAATAATAACTACATGTTTATTGAATGAATATTAAATACATGTTTAGTGTATAAATATTTAATACATGTTTAGTGTATTAATATTAAATATATGTTTAGTTAATTAAAATTAAATACATATTTTTGTATTAATATTAAATACATGTTTAGTGTATTAATATTAAATACATGTTTAGTGTATTAATATTAAATACATGTTTAGTGTATAAATATTAAATACATGTTTAGTGTATTAATATTAAATATGTGTTTACTTTATTAAAATTAAATACATTTTTTTGTATTAATATTAAATACATGTTTAGTGTATAAATATTAAATACAGGTTTAGTGTATTAATATTAAATACATGTCTAGTGTATGAATAATAACTACATGTTTAGTGTATAAATATTAAATACATGTTTAGTTTATGAATATTAAATACATGATTAGTGTATTAATATTAAATATATATTTAGTTTATTAAAATTAAATACATGTTTTGTATTAATATTAAATACATGTTTAGTGTATAAATATTAAATACATGTTTAGTGTATTAATATTAAATACATGTTTAGTGTATGAATATTAAATACATGTTTAGTGTATAAATATTAAATACATGTTTAGTGTATTAATATTAAATACATGTTTAGTGTATTAATATTAAATACACTTTTAGTGTATAAATAGTAAATACACGTTTAGTGTATGAATATTAAATACATGTTTAGTGTATGAATATTAAATACATGTTTAATGTATGAATATTAAATACATGTTTAGTGTATAAATATTAAATACATGTTTCGTGTACGAATATTAAATACATATTTAGTGTATAAATGTTAAATACATGTTTAGTGTATTAATATTAAATACATGTTTAGTGTATAAATAATAACTACATGTTTAGTGTATGAATATTAAATACATGTTTAGTGTATTAATGTTAAATGCATGTTTAGTTTATGAATATTAAATACATGTTTAGTTTATTAATATTAAATATATATTTAGTTTATTACAATTAAATACATGTTTTTGTATTAATATTAAATACATGTTTAGTGTATGAATATTATATACATGTTTAGTGTATGAATATTAAATACATGTTTAGTGTAAAAATATTAAATACATGTTTAGTGTATTAATATTAAATACATGTTTAGTGTATTAATATTAAATATATATTTAGTTTATGAATATTAAATACATGTTTAGTGGATATATAATAAATACATATTTAGTGTATTAATATTAAATACATGTTTAGTGTATAAATATTAAATACATGTTTAGTGTATGAATAATAACTACATGTTTAGTGTATTAATATTAAACACATGTTTAGTGTATTAATATTAAATATTAATTTAGTTTATTAAAATTAAATACAGCTTTTTGTATTAATATTAAATACATGTTTAATGTATAAATATTTAATACATGTTTACTGTATTAATATTAAATACATGTTTAGTGTATAAATAATAACTACATGTTTAGTGTATGAATATTAAATACATGTTTAGTGTATAAATATTAAATACATGTTTAGTGTATTAATATTAAATATATGTTTAGTTTATTAAAATTAAATACATGTTTTTGTATTAATATTAAATACATATTAAGTGTAAGAATAATAACTACATGTTTATTGAATGAATATTAAATACATGTTTAGTGTATAAATATTTAATACATGTTTACTGTATTAATATTAAATACATGTTTAGTGTATGAATAATAACTACATGTTTAGTGTATGAATATTAAATACATGTTTAGTGTATAAATATTAAATACATGTTTAGTGTATTAATATTAAATATATGTTTAGTTTATTAAAAATTAAATACATGTTT